>NW_018164636.1:295789-310205 GCF_001263595.1 Phalaenopsis equestris | reverse complement strand
AGATTTGGGGTGTTAGCCAAATTTGGGGCTAATTTGGGGATTTTGTCAAAGATGGTCAAATTGACCGAATTGGACCAAGGTGTAGTTGAACAAAATGAAATTGGTAATATTTTAGATTTATTGGGATTTTTTAGGGAATTTTTGGAATTTTTGGATTTTGGGTCATGGAGGGGTATCTTGGTAATTTGATCATTTTTGAAAATTTTGACAAATTTGGATGTATTCAAGGTGTTTGAAATGGGTTTTGATCAATTTTGGGTATTTTGGCAAAATTTGGGAATTTTAGCCAAATTTGGGTCCCAAGGGTAGTTAGGTAATTTGGAGGTGTCTCGGGGCAAAAGACCAAGTTAGGCATTTCACATAGAATTGGATAGATATCCGTTCTAAATGAACCATGGATTAATGTATTGTGAAGATATGGTGTACCCTAGTTTCAATTCAACACCCAGGGTCAATCCTAAAGTCAAGTAATCCTATAGGGACTCTTCTTGAATTCTCTTATAATGATCTTATCTACTAAATGCTAGAGGTTAAGATCAATATGTGGAATTTCAAGTTGAGTAGAAAGAAGAGTTTTGAATTTCTAATGGTGGGGGTACATTTTCTAATTTTCTAAGACTAGTCAATAGGAAAGTCCTATGGCTAGACCTAGGCTACTAAAGAAGTTTTCTAGACCTCAACCAAAAGTGAGGTCAACAAGCTTCTTCGACAGTACAATCAGTGAGAGCATCAATGAATGTTGCATACTTTCCGAACCTATCAACCACGACCAAGATGCTTCCAAATTCATCTGATTTTGGCAAGCTAGAGATGAAGTCCGTAGAGACGCTCTCCCATGGTCTCCGAGGGATGGGTAGTGGTTCCAACAACCCCCCTGGTTGTTGGACAACTTTGTCTTGTTGACAAGTGTAGACATATTCTTCTACTCCATCCTTCATCCCTAGCCAATAATAACTCATTTTTATGAGTGTTAGGGTTCGCTTCATACCTGTATGCTCTGCCCATAAAGAGTCACGACCTTGATTAGCTCCTTATGTTGCCTCATCTTAGTAGGTAAATGCGTTGGCCTTTAGTGTAGATGACATCTTCTTCTAGCTAGAACTTTCTGGTCTTTCCTTCCTTCACCAGAGCTATAATACTTTGAGCTTGTGGATCAGAGTTCAACCCTTCCTTGATTTTGCTTACTAGGGAGCGGGAGACTTATGAGATGCTTGCAAGTTCCGCTTTTTGGCTTAGTGCGTCTGCTACTACATTAGCTTTTCTTGGTTTATACTCCAATATGTAATCAAATTTTGCCAAGAAATCTTGTCATCTTGCCTGCTTTGGGCTTAGTTTCTTCTAGGTCTGAAAATAGCTGGTGGCAACATTATCTATCATGACTCTGAATTTGGACCCGAGCATGTTGTGCCTCCATACTCGAAGACAAATGTATGATGACTATCATCTCTTTTTTCTGGACCGCGTAACGACGCTTCGTCTCATTAAGTTTTTGGTTTTCATATGCAATTGGATGTCCGTCTTGCATGAGTGCTCCCCTTATAGAGAAGTCAGATGCATCATTGTGTACTTCATATACCTAAGTATGATCAAGAAGGCCAAGTACGGGTCTTCACTGACTGCCTTTTTGAGATCTTCAAATGTTTCATGACAATTGTTGTTCCAATCCCATGATTTATTCTTCTTGAGTAATTCCTTCAACGGAGCAGCTCCTGCAAAATAACCCTTTTTCGAATCGTCGGTAATAGTTTACAAGCCCTAGGAAGGTCTTAGCTCATGTATTTTCGTAGGGTGTTACCAATCTTATCTATCATGACCCTGAATTTGGAGCAGAGCATGTAGTGCCTCCATACTTGATGACAAATGTATGATGACTATCATCTCTTTTTTCTGGACCGTGTAACGACACTTCGTCTCATTAAGTTTTTGGCTTTCATATGCAATTGGATGTCCGTCTTGCATGAGTACTCCCCCTATAGAGAAGTCAGATGCATCAGTGTGAACTTCATATACCTAAGTATGTCAAGAAGGCCAAGTACGGGCTCTTCACTGACTGCCTTTTTGAGATCTTCAAATGTTTCATGACAATTGTTGTTCCGATCCCATGATTTATTCTTCTTGAGTAATTCCTTTAACGGAGCAGCTCCTGCAAAATAACCCTTTTTCGAATCGTCGGTAATAGTTTACAAGCCCTAGGAAGGATGTTAGCTCATGTACTTTCGTTGGGTGTTACCAATCAAGTTGGCCTTAATCTTGCTATCTTTCATCATGAGCTTTCCATATCCTTTATTTTGTGTCCTAAGAATATCACTTCTTGTTTGGCGAAGGAGCATTTTTACTTCTTGATCTATAGCTTATTTTCTCTTAGTACTTGGAATACTTCCCGAAGATGTCTCAGGTGATCTTGAAGCATGTTGCTATACACCACCATGTCATCCAAATAGACAACAACAAATTGATCTAAGTATGGTTGGGAATAGTTTCTTAATCAAAGTGCAGAATGTGGCAGGAGCATTGGTTAGCCCAAAAGGCAAAACCAAAAATTCAAACGAATCATACCTGGTCACACAAGTAGTCTTTGGTTCATCTTCTTCTGCTATCCTCACTTGATAGTAGCCTGATTGTAGATCTAATTTTGAGAAGTATCTTATTTAAAACCATCAAAAAGATCGGTGATGAGAGGAATTGAGTATTTGTTCTTTACGGTAATCTTTTTTAAAGCCTGATAGTCTATGCACATGCGCAGTGAGTCATCTTTCTTTTTCTAAAATAGAACTAAGGTACCATATGAGGCTTTAGATGGCCGAATGAATCCTATCTCCAACAAATTTTTAAATCGTTTGCTGAGCTCTGCCAGTTCTGGAGGTGCCATGAGGTAATCTTTCATTACCGGTGGCTTAGTCCCTGGTTGTAGCTCGCTCTGGTGATCAATCTCCCTTCTTTGTGGTTGGTAATTTTTGTAGTGAAATATCTTTAAACTCTTCAAGTACTGCCACCACTTCTCTTGGCATGTTTTCTTGGGGCTTCAATTCTTTATCGGAGTCCTGAAGAATAGTCAAAAGTAGCTCTCCTCCTCTCATCGGATGCCCTTCTTGAATTGCATGACCGATAGCATTTTGGCTTCTTACTCCGTAGTCCTTATCATTGGTGGTACTAGGCAAGCTTGGTTGCCCTCCATGATGCACATAATATTGGCAAATGGTATGGGGAACACCCTCACTTGGTCCAAGAATTCTAGACTAAGGATTTCCTTGAAATCATCCATGTGAATGATGGCGAAATTCAACATATCTGACCAGTTTCCGACATGGGTCTTCACCACTTTGGCCACTCCATGGATTGGCCTAGTTGCTGAGTTGACTGCTTTGATGGGGCCTCCTCTTTCGGTTAATTTCAGACTCATCCTTTTTGCTTCTTCAATAGAGATGAAGTTGTGAGAAGCTTCCGTGCCTATCATTGCTTTAGTAGATTTCCCACCTATGATCACCTCCAGGAAGAGAAGTCCTTTTATCGGGGTTTTTTGAGAGGAGCACACCACGTTGAGCAATTGCATTGTTCCCACCTGTGTGGCCATATCGCCTCCCTCTTTCTCTTGATGGCTTGCAATGAGAGAGTTCAAGAGCTTTCTTTGAGGGCAATCCCTTGCCCAATGAAGCCCTCCACAAAGAAAGCAGTTGTTATGTGGTCTAGTTTTGTTGTTAGACTTTCCCTTGTCCTTCGTCTTGGATGGGGTCGATTCGCGACGACTCTTTTCCTTATGTTGATCCTTGTCTCCCCCACTTTTGAAATAGTTAGTCTTCTTTTCCTTTGGCTTTATAGACTCTTTTGTGTAGTCGACCAAGTTTTCTGCAACGACGATGGAATTAGCGAGATCTTGTGCTCTACACAGCATAAGCTCAGTCTTCGCCCATTGTCGGAGTTCATCCACAAAGTTGAACAGAGCATCTTTGTCTGACATGCAGAGATTTCAATGACCAGGCTAGTAAACTCCTTAATATATTCCTGAATTGATTCTGTTTGCTTGAGCCTCCGCAACCAGGCTCTAGCCTCATCCTCCACATTCTCGGGATACAACTATTTCATTAACTTTCTTTTGAAGTCATCAAAGGTGGATATGGTGCACATATCTTTCTCAGTATCTCCATGCAGTCTTCTCCACCACAACATATCAATGTTCGAGAGATAAATGCTGCATATTGTATTCTTGTATCTTCATCTGTAATCCTCATCGCTTTAAAATATTGTTCAAATAACCATAAGAAGTTATCCACGTTCTTTGCGTTGCGAGCTCCTCCAAAACTCTTTGGTTTTGAAGCTTCAATCCTCTTAGCTTCGAAGGTGTGATGGTTGGTGGGTGCTGCTAGTGCCCTCTTGCATTGAGAGATGTCCCCACACATTTCCTCCAAATTAGCACGAACGTCACTCATCTTTTCTTCATGGGCTATTCGTACCTCTTGGAGCTCCCCCATCAAGTCCTCCCGCATCTTAGTCATTGGTCCCTGAAGGACTCCTCCAATTGGAGCATCATACTTCTGATCATTGAATGGATTGTGATGTCCTCCTCGAGTTCATCAACCTTTTTGCCAATATCTTCTATCTGAGCCACCACTCATCGCCTCATCCACCTGAGCAAGACGCGAATTAAAGTTGTGCATGATCTTCTTGGACCTTCCATATGGTTTTGATATAGCTAGATCTCGTTGCTCCCGACGACCTTACCCTTGTCGAGATAATTTCACATTAGTAGCTTCAGACTTCATTACGTGCTTTTTAACATTGTTTGACATACCTTCAAATCGAGGCTCCGATACCAACTGTCACAAACTAACTTATCCCAAGTCACTCGTGCAGCTTTAACCCTAAATCAGCCTAATATCGCTTATAACACTTGGAATTGTAAGCACAAATTCCTTAAGAAGAGTAGGGAGAAATATTGGAAAAAGGAACATTTTATTAAGAGAGAACAATTACAACACTTGAAAGCTTGGAAGCTTGGACGTTTATAAATGAGGGGAGGGATTCTTATTTATAGTCCTCTCCCAAGCCTTAGGAACTTTCCAGAGTACATTAGAAAAGACTAATTTCTAGATAGTTATACACCATTCTTATATATATACATTACCCTCGATCCTTCTAAGTTACTCTTGAGTTTATTCTTGGACCATTCTCTAGAATGAGGTGGAATCTTCTAGAGTTGCCTGAATTACTGCTATGTCTAGATTCTTCCATCTCATAGTTGTATTATCAATGTCTTTGAAGTTGGTGGGGTGTGACATATAGCTTATGTGGTCATTAGATTGAAATGACACTCATGTAGGTAAGAGGGTGAATGGGAGGCTCATGGATTTTCAATGTATAGTTTTAGTGGATGATGCAAGATTAGTAAGAATTTCATTAGCTAATTCAAATGAAATTTGCAAAGTAGTAATAGAAGCTTCATTGATAATGACGTCTTTTGAGACATTTATTTTCGAAAGCCGTTTAAATTTAATATAATGTGTATATATATATATATAATATATATATATATAATTCTGGAAAATAATATTTTAACTTTGAAAAGTGAGACCACATGGACCTCATATTTGATAGTCTAGATGGTTGAGCGCGATATCACAAGTAGTACACTATTCCGAAGGATATGCATAAAATTTGTTGGTAGGCTTAACTGTTTAAACTAAAAGATTTGTGATATTCGTTTAGTCTGCGAAACTTTTTTTAATAAGTCGACAAGTTCTTCAATTTAATACGGGAGATTAAATAGAGTTTATATTAAGTTGGGCTCTTACATTTCCTATAAAGGCAAGTCCTTATAATTAATTACATCTTAAATGATTGAAATCACTTAAGAAGACTCTCGATTAACTCTCGATTAAGATCAGTCAAGATTGAAGACTCTCGATTAAGATCAGTGATTTTTCCTTCAAGATTGTAAGGTTTAGGTTTTCAAGGTTAAATATGAGGAAATTAAATGGGAATGACTCAAGATATGAACAATTATTTTGAGGAGTCAATTGAGTGAAAGGTAAGGGATGTTACAGATCCAGGAGGAACCCCGGTGGCTTCTATACTATCCTACGATTGTACCTTAACTCTAAAGAGACATCCTACACCTCGTTTTCGTGGGTTAAAGATGAGGAAATCTAATGAGAATGACTCAAGATATGAACAGTTATTTTCAGGAGTCGAGATGTCACAGATCCAGGGGCAACCCCGGTTACTTTCCAACTATCCTACATTGGACCTTAACTCTAAAAAGATATCCTACACCTCGTTGTCGTGGTTTCAATTGTCGCTCTCCGTCCGCTTGCTTCCACGCTCCGCTTCTTGGAAAAACTATTCTAAGCTCCTTAACATATCGATTATATGTTCGAAGTTGCGGTGAAGACTCTCGATTAAGATCAGTGATTTTTCCTTCAAGATTGTAAGGTTTAGGTTTTCAAGGTTAAATATGAGGAAATTAAATGGGAATGACTCAAGATATGAACAATTATTTTTAGGAGTCAATGGAGTGAAAGGTAAGGGATGTCATAGATCCAGGGGAACCTCAGTGACTTCCCTACTATCCTACGATTGTACCTTAACTCTAAAGAGACATCCTATACCTCGTTTTCGTGGGTTAAAGATGAGGAAATCAAATGGGAATGACTCAAGATATGAACAGTTATTTTCAGGAGTCGAGATGTCACAGATCCAGGGGCAACCCCGGTGACTTTCCAACTATTCTACATTGGACCTTAACTCTAAAAAGATATCCTACACCTCGTTGTCGTGGTTTCAATTGTCGCTCTCCGTCCGCTTGCTTCCACGCTCGGGTTCTAAACTATTCTAAGCTCCTTAACATATCGATTATATGTTCGAAGTTGCGGTGAAGACTCTCGATTAAGATCAGTGATTTTTCCTTCAAGATTGTAAGGTTTAGGTTTTCAAGGTTAAATATGAGGAAATTAAATGGGAATGACTCAAGATATGAACAATTATTTTTAGGAGTCAATGGAGTGAAAGGTAAGGGATGTCATAGATCCAGGGGAACCTCAGTGACTTCCCTACTATCCTACGATTGTACCTTAACTCTAAAGAGACATCCTATACCTCGTTTTCGTGGGTTAAAGATGAGGAAATCAAATGGGAATGACTCAAGATATGAACAGTTATTTTCAGGAGTCGAGATGTCACAGATCCAGGGGCAACCCCGGTGACTTTCCAACTATTCTACATTGGACCTTAACTCTAAAAAGATATCCTACACCTCGTTGTCGTGATTTCAATCGCCGCTCTCCGTCCGCTTGCTTCCACGCTCCGCTTCTTGGAAAAACTATTCTAAGCTCCTTAACATATTGATTATATGTTCGGGGTTGCGGTGTGTATAAATATCCAGTTATTGGGCTTGTGGCTCGCTATAGGGTTCCTCCTAAACCGGGTTTCCTACTGTCCTCTATCTAGAAGGTCTTTGCAAGTCTATAGAAGTAACATGAATAATAATAAAAGGAAACATGATATGCAGCGCGGTAAACAGTAAACAATAATGTCATAAGCATGAATTATATATATATATATGCAGTAAAGCGCACAGTAAAAAAAGTGAAACGCTGTAAATATAAAACAAACCTGTAAATGGGATCGGTGTCGCGGGTACAAGTAAACGAGTATAATGAAAAGAATTTAAGAAATGTGTAAGCGTGAATTTATATAAACAAGAATGAATAGCGAACATCACATGAAAAACTCTAGAAGAGCGACAAATGATCCACTGTAACTCGAAGAAAACCATCGAAAACACGAGAAAAGTTTGGAGGAAATCACGAATAATCTACAAAAATCCCAATGAAAATGTAGGAAACACACGAAAATCCGAGAAAAGAAAGAAAACCGTAAGCATTTAGGTCGGGCTAGGCTTAGATTTAGGTATTCTCGAGGGATTCCGAAGGCAACTATCAGTCACCCGTATGTATAGAGTTCGACTTTTAACTAGAAATGTTTCCTACAATACCAACTTAGGAGGGTACTCCTTAGCTCAGTGCCGACAATTGACAAGTAAACAATCGAATTATGTTACTTAAAATTTATATTTTGTCATGCATATAGGTTCTATTTATATAAGAGAAAGTAATATCTATTTTTGTAGTCAAAATACTTTTAGTCAAAATACTTTTGTAAAAAATACTTTTGTAAATAGTGTATCTGTTTTTATCATTTTTATAAATTATGATTGTCCACAATTCGATTGCACCGTCGGGCTAGGAAAGCCAATAACCTAAGAAGGCAAGGGTGCTTTGCTAGTATGGTGTCGGCGAATAATATTGTCATCCTATGTTTCACCGGGTCCCGAGATTAGGTCTCAATGTCGTAGGATGGAATATTATTTCGCTCTACCACTGAATGCCTTTATCATCAAGGCCTGAAACCCAAAAAAAGATTGTCCAACTTACGACTTTGTTTGATGGTTTTATATATAGTCACAACTATATATGTGCACTTATGTTTCAGACATAAGCTCCTCAAAGGCAAACCAAGAAGCAATGAAAGTGAACCGAAATGCAAGAAAAACAAAAGGAGACTAACCCGCCTCCAAAATTAATTTAGAGAGGAAAACCAAAGTGGTAGGAGGGTTAGTCTAAAATATTCAATCGATGGGACTCCTTGGTTGAGCAATGAAATGGGGGCACGCTCCCCAATGCTAACTCCAACACATCTCTAAAAGACATATTATAGAGGACTCAAGGCTGCCTCCAAATTTTTTTTAAATATCAGAAGGATTCTCCTCTTTTCTCTTTTTTTTTATTGCAATCAATTTGGCCCAATGGATTAGGCTCGGAATTTTCTCCCAACATTTAATAGATCGTTTCTCGAAGAGGGTCATTCGAATTCTTCCAAACAACAAGAATTGAAATATTCAATTCCACTCCGAACCAAAAGTTCCATAGAGGCATAAACTCAACACAACACAAAGGAACCCAAACAGGTGCTCTCGGGCAAGGGTAGCAGGAGGAGTCACCCAACCAACACAAAGAGGAAACCGATCAGATGCTCTCGAGTAGGGCAGCAGGGAACAAATAACCAAATCAGATGCCCACAGCTAGGGGAGCAAAGGCAGCCACCAACCAACAAGCTCATGGGCAAGGGCAGCCAAGGAGCAGACCAAACCTAAGCCAACATCCAACAAGGCTCACGAGTAAGGACAGCCAAGAGTGCCAACCAATCCCAAGACAACCTCCAACAGGCTCACGAGCAGGGACAAAAAAGAGGGCTAGCTGAGCCCCAAACAAACAACTAACAGACTCACAGGTAGGGACAACAAAAAGGGTCAGCTGTTCCCCAAACAAACACCCAACAGACTCACGGGCAGGGATCACAAAGAGGGTCAGTTGAGCCCCAAACAAACTGGGACAAAAACAACATAATCAGGTGCTCTGAAGTAGGAGCAGCAAAGTGAAGCCAGCAACCCCAACACAAACAAGAGAACCATCAACAGGAAGGCTCACGGCCAGGAGAAGCAACACAGAGCCCCAAAACAAGGCTTTTAAGAGCCCCAAAACCAAACATCACCATCTTCAGGTGTTTCGAACAGAGGGAGCAACAAGGAACAAAGCTAAATCCCCTAAAATAATCCTTTTCAAAGTCTCAAAACCAATATTCCAGCTGCACCAATATTTCGAACAGGGAAGGCAGCCATAGGAGGCAAAACCGAGCCCCTAAATCAAATTCCATAAAGTCTCAGAAAACCGAATTCCAGTTGCATATGCATTCCGAACATAAAAGGCAGTGAACAGAGCCCCAAAGCCAAACCTCCAAAAGCCCCAAAATTAAATAAAAGCCACATAAATATGCTTCGATGAATATGCTTCGAATAAAGGGGGGGGGGGCAACAGAGAAGCACAAAACAAAGCCCCCCAAAGTAAAATTTCCAAAAGCTTCAATGTTAAATCAACACAGCAAGGAAAGCCGCAACCCAGATGGCTAAAACAACCCTCAATCTTCGATGCACAGGTATAGATGTGATAGGAACATAAGAACAAAACTTGCACATGCATAAGAATTGAACCATGCCTTTCTGATAAGTCTACATTTCCAGCTAAACATCTAAAGAGCAGCCTCAGTATGATGTATCAACCGAATAATTAAACTTTTGCATGCATGTATTCCCTGTCGAGCAAAGAAGAAAACATCACATAGCCTCTGTCGAGCAGAGGGGAGAACAGAGAAGGAGAAGAGCAAGTACCTAGTCTGAGCTTTTGCAAAACAACAGAAGAAAATCACAAGACTTTCCAAACACCAAGCTCATAGGCACGAGAAGCAATTTCGAGAGTCTCCCCAAGCTCTCAATTTTCGTAACCTCACAACCCTTCCCCAAGAGGGGTTTTTATAGCAGAAGAGGGAAGGAGAGGAAATAACATAGCTTACCGCAGGGTGAGGCCAACCCAGAGGTCGACCCAGCAAAAGGAAACCATCGCAGCAAGAGCCACAGAGGTAGAAGCTATCGGGAAGGAGAAGAAATGCCGCATTCGTGACACAAGGAACAAAGGCGCCATACTCAACTTACCCCGAAATAGCTTCCCGAGCAGCAAAGCGAAGTAGAAAATGCTTCGGGAAGAAATAACTACGGCAGAGAATGTCGGGAGAGAGAGAGGTAGTCAACTCCTCGTCACGTGAAGGAGGGAATTCGAGAGACAGGTGCGGTTAGGGCTTCACCCGAGGGAGAGAGGCGTGATTAGGGTTCGTTACGGGGCTCGGCTCGCAACTGGGAAGGGGAGACGGGTCGAAGGCAGAAGAGGTAAATTAGGGATTTTGGGAAGATTAAAATCCACAACCCCTCCCTATCTTATATAATTATATAATAACATAAATATTAATTATATAATATAAGATATGAAAATTTCCCCGATTCGCGCATGATTCGACCCTACCCCAAACATATCATGAATGGGTGTCTCTCCCAGCTAAATTTGACGTCCCGGACGTGTCAGCGCGGTCTGTTTTGTCATCCGAGGTCGCCCGGACGACCTCGTCGACGGTCGGGTCGAAAACGCGTCGAACTCAGATCTCCACGAAATTCTTGCTCATGATCAATTGTTCCAGCAATCTACTCGAGTTTGATCAATCGCAGAGCCTTCTACAGGTGCAGGTGGCGTGACTTTCGATAATTTTTTGCATTGACGCATGAATTGTGGTATTCGTGTATCGTTAAAGCGCGCGGAGGTCGCAATAGGTTTCCTATGGTTTCAACTCCTATGGGTACTCAACTCGAGCTTCGTCACGCTTGTTTTAATCGACTCAACTAAACGTTGAGAATTTAGAACCGGAAATATGAAACTGCGAGGAGTCAAAAAGTGGCTCGAATTTCTAATTGGCATTGGTCTCAGTGCTAGTCCTCTAAGAGAGTCGGTAGGAAACCCTAGGCTAGATTCTAGGCTCTAAGAAGAGTAAGAGACTTCACCAAAAATGAGGACAACAGTCTTTGGTGGCAATATTGTTTCTAAGATCAAGATTGGCAACTGTTGTGTCAGAATAAATCCGGGCCGGGGGATGTGGAAGAATGGTTTCTGGAAATAAATCTATTTGTTAAGTTATGTTTTGATTTAAATGGAATGGGAAACATTTTTAGTGAACGACTACATACCTATATGTAAAAACTTGTTTTTTAATGTTATAAAGTTTGTATGCCTTCATGCTAGTGGGAAACCAATGAAAAAACGCATGGTGCCCTAGTTAGAAATTTGGTTCTATTGTCCGGAAGTGTTGAGGCAAAAGCATGACACCCAAAGGCCCTGATTGTAGAGAAGTCAATGCTAGTATTAAACAAAACTTCATATGGTGTTCTATTTCGAAGAATCTATGAAGGAATTCAATTAACTAAAAATGTAGCTCTGAAAATGCATTCATTTCAAAGTTGAATAGGAATGCATGATCGCAAATATAGAGCTTGGGCGATGTTTAGATGATGTTGATGTTTCTCTTCAACTATTGAATTTTTTTCGGTTCCAGCAACACAAGAATGCTGGTGTATAACACCTTTGTTGTTAAAGAATTATGTGTGTTCTAACTCATGAGCAATATCTGATCTAAAAAGTTTGACTCTTTTGTTAAACTGTGTTTTAATCACGGTAAAGAATCTTGGAATAACAATGGATGCCTCAGATTTTCTACATAATAGATACACCCACGTAAATCTTGAGCAACCGTCAACCAGTGCAATAAAGAAACGATGACCAGTATGTGCTGCAAAATGATAAGGTCCCCATATATGGCATTTTGTTAAATCAAAATATTGTTTAGACATATGATTATGAGAAAAAAAAAAGTCAATTGATGGTTTTTAGCAAGAGAACAAATGTAACTTAAAGTTTATTTTTCAATACTAGTTACATTTCACTTTAATTTGTCCTTTAAGCAATCTAATATCTTATAAGAGGGGTGTCCTATCTTGTTATGCTAAATTTGTGCAGAAGTAGTATTTACATAAATTTCTTTTCCGAACTTTCTGCATTAAGAATATATAGCTCACCTAGCCTTATTCTCTTGCTGATCATCTATTTACTGTTGCCTTGACTCCTGAATAACAAAATGGTCATGAGCAAAAGTCACAATAAGATTTTCATTTGTCGTAGCTAGCTGATAACAAATTAAATTTAAAATTTGGAATGAATAGAACATTGCAGAGAATTAATTTTGAGGATAATTTATTGTCTCCTCATAAGTAAACTGAAATTATGTGAAATTGGGTAATGTCACTGCAGAGTTATTTATTCGTGTAGGCTACAAATTATATTTGGATTTGAACAAATATGCAATTAAAGTTATTTAGCAATGGTGATTATTACAATGGCTCGACTCCAAGATGTATAGTTATCGCTGGTGAGAACTTGAGAAGCTGTCGCAACTCCTGGACTATTGGAGTGGTCAAGATCCTCTATCACCTTTCAAGAGCTCGTGCCTTTGGTGCTTTGTGTTGAACTGTCTATTGTAAAAGATAGGGAAAAAACCACATGCCTTCTACCTCCAATGGTCCCTTCGTTGTGGATACCTTCAGAGATCCTCCCGTCTCCAATATGCTGCCGGACGAGGTGAAAATTCAAGATCACCTTGAAGATTGCACGTCTGCGGAAGATGGTTTATAGAACCGGAAGAAGAAGACAGAAATGAGAGAATTAAAAAAAAAATGAAAAGGAAAGAAAAGAAAAGGGGATGGATGATGGTTAAGGCAAGCGGAAGAAGTAGAGAAAGTGAGAAAATAAAAAGAAGAAAAATGGAATGGGCAAGATTGCACGGAATAGAAAGAAAACGATTTCTTATAAAATAAATGAAGTTCTGCAATAAATTAAACATATATAGAGCATTTGGATACATATGGTGCTACAGGGAAACAAGTATAAATGACATTAAAATTGTAGCTAATGATACACCCCTGGATAATAATTTTACCTTGTAATAGTTTGGCTTGATTGTCGCTTTTTCTACTCTGAGGAATTATACCGTTTTGTCATACAAAATTAACTATTAGTGACGACATCTTATTAGTTGCTGTTTGTATTCCATTCGTCAGAATTGTTTTAACTATGACCTTCATCACCTACTCTTAAGTGTCTAGGTGAATTATCAATAGAAGATTAATATTAACATTAATTTACTACAACATTGGTTTTAACCAAACTATTCTCATAAGAAAAGTGACATGCTTTCCTAGACCTTGAAAAGAAGTTTGGTAAGCATTCAGAAGCTAGAATTATTTATATTAGAATTATTTGATGAACAAAAAACAAATGGAAAGCCATCTTGAATTTTAATTTTTAGAATGCAAGGAGTGCTGTTCAGAACCTGTTAAGCATACATTTGGTGATGTGGGTACATCTGATCAGATTAGCTAAAAGGTGAACATGGGAGGGAGGTTGAACTTGAAGCAGAATGGGATGAGAATAAGAAGAGAATTGTCTTAGCAATATGCAACAATTGTATTACCTTTGTAGAGATTTTATAAACAGAAACATGAAAAAGAAGAGCACAGGGATGAAATGGAATCAGTGTAAGTATTCAAGCAATTTGTGGATGGAAAGTGTATTCTATGTAACAACTGAGATTCGAGAAGTCAACTGCATTTGAGAATGATAGTCACAGCCATGATAGTGATTTCTCAGGATAAAGGGGTAGGAGAACCTCAGTGACTTCTCAGTCTATCATATGGTTTGACTTCAGCTTTAAGAAGAAATTATTAAAGTGTTTCATCCTGTCAATTTTTATTTAATTAGGGCTTATATTTGCGTGACAGGGTCACACAAATTGCCTAGAAGATATGAGGGTTTACGTCGTATCGGACGACAACCTCGGAACCTAGAACGAGTTAGGGCTTAAATCGTACAGCAGAGCTATACGAATGCCTAAAGAAAAGGAGGAGGATTTATGTTGCGCTAGCTAGGCAAACAACCTC
>NW_018164636.1:293389-293702 GCF_001263595.1 Phalaenopsis equestris | reverse complement strand
CTAGAGCAAGGAATGGCTACCAAACTCCATAACCAAAGGCAGTATATAAGACAATAAATGAGGCTTATAGTTAGGATAATAAAGGGGCCCAAAAGAACTAATAGAGCTCACAGTTTAAGGTGGCAAAGAGCAACTACCAAGGCCCATAACCAGAAGCCATCCAAAGCACACGGGGCTCACGACCGAAGCCAACAAAAGGTCCACCAAAAGGCAGCTATGCCTCCCTGACTAAATGAAGGGATAACTAACATAAATATGATTTTTTTTTTTTTTTTTTTTGGGATTAAAAACTGTATCCACCCCCAACCCAAAG
>NW_018164636.1:271947-291094 GCF_001263595.1 Phalaenopsis equestris | reverse complement strand
TCGGGATTAAAGAGGAAAGAGGGAGGGGTAAAAGGGTTAATTAATATATATATATTAAAACACGATTTACTCGCGCGCTGCGACGCGACAAAATGGGTGTCCTCCCTAGGCAAAGTCGAAGTTCTGGACGCGCCGGTGCAGTCCGTTTTGTCATCCGGGGTCGCTCGGACGACGTCATCGACAATCGGGTCAAAAACGCATCGAAATTCAAATTTCATTAAATTTTGACCCGCGATCGATCGTCCCAAAAGGGTTTACTTTAGCATTCGACAGGTAACAATGCAGGCAATGCGAATTGCGGCGATCGGACGCGTCGACTCTCCGAATTGCGAAGTTTATCCGTGCGGGAGTGCGAATGGTGCAGAAGGCCACCCTAAGGCTCAGAAAGGTCCTATAGGGAATCCCTTTTGGGTTTCCTCATGTTGGTTTCATCCTTCTAAGTGCTAGAAGTTGATACCACACAGACTAGACCTCACTAAAAATGAGGTCAACACGTATGTCTCAAAAGTTAGGGAAGGTCGAGATAAGGGACTTGTTGGCATTACAGACTTTGTTCCCCCAGTTTGCTTCTTCCTTCGTGTATACACCCTTAGCTCACCTTCAACTTGAATTACACCATTTCTGGGGGAAATCTCCTCGATTTTCATCTCCTGAGCTGATTCATTTCACATCACACGACATGATATTGCTCCCATTTGCACCATTCCATCAGTATTACAACTCACTCTCTCTTGCCTCATATCTTCAGTGTCTGTGGAAATCTCCTCGATTTTCATCTCCTGAGTTGATTCATTTAACATCACACGACATGATATTGCTCCCACTTGCACCATTCCATCAGCATTACAACTCACTCTCTCTTGCCTCATATCTCCAGTGTCTGTTGAGTCACTGAATAGAGAATTCACCTCCAGAGTACAATATGATTCAAACAATCTGAATAACACATTTATACTCACAAAGAGTATGTTATCAATCAGGCTTCAGCAGACAACCCTTTTGAGTAGCAAAATAAACCACGAGTACGCATTTGACATCTTAGGTATCAAACTTTTCTACATATGACACGTTGTCTTTAACAAGGCATACACATCCAAAAACCTTCAATGGAAGGATCCAACCATTGTTTCTTTTAAACATCTGATAAAGATACTTTCATTCCAGCACTTTTAAGGGCATCTTGTTAATCAATTGAGCCTTTGCCAGCACTGCTTGCCCCCATAAGTGATGTGGGGCATTCATTGCCATCATCATGCTCTGGGTTGCCTCTAGAAGATGTCGATTTTTCTTCACCGCTACTCCATTATGTGTTGGTGTTTATGGTCATATGGTTCGGTGTTGTATCCCTTGAGTTGTGGTAGTCCCTAAATATTTTGTTGATATATTATGTTCTATTATCAAATTTCAGTGCCTTCACAAGTGCCACATATCAGGTATGGATTGTGTTGTGAAAATCTTTAAAGCCAACAACCACTCTGCTCTTTCGTTTCATCAAGTATATCCAGATAACATGAGAAAAACAATCAATAAGCGTAGTAAAATAAGGATAATCATTCATAGAACTAGTAGGACAAGACCCCCTACATCATAATGCATCAAATCAAACACATAATAGCTCCTCTTACCAAAACTGATATAACAGCTCCTAGTGAGCTTGCCAAACTCACAAGCGTCGCACACATATTTCTCCTTATTTGTCTTTTCATGCATAAATGAATGCAACCGACTCAGTAAATTAATCCTAGGATGTCTCGTACGTCTGTGATTTAATAGTAACACATCATTGACATTCCTCCAAGATTCTCATACTGCAGGACTTTCCACCATGGATGTTAGAGTCGAGTCTATCTCCTCTCAGTCCAAGTATCAGAGTCTGATATGCCACGTTCCAGTCCCAAGTGTCTAGCTCGTCCCTTTCTCTTAGAAGATCACGAAACATTGCATTTTAACTGAAAAATAATGTCACTAATGGATAAGTGGTTTATTGGAAGAAAATGAGCATGCAAAACATTGGACAAATTCATATGATTGGCACTTCTCATTATTTCCTTACCAATTACAGGCTACGTTGTACCATCAACAGTCTCTATACTCTTTGGTACTTCGAGATGAGTATATCAAGAGAACTCTCCAGCAGTAAATATCATGTGACGAGAAGCACCAGAATCTATGATCCATTCTGATGATCCTGTGGTGGAAATAGAGGCACCAGCAAGTATCTCCAGTACCTTTGCTGAAGTGAGCATAAGTGGTAATGTTACCCCTTGGTGTTGATGGATTTGAAGTATCCTCGGCTCCATCTCTTGTTGCTTTTTGCTTCCTTTTCAAACTCTCCAAACACTCATGATCCTCACTAGTCAAGATCACACCTGTCTCTCCCTCGTTCTTTGCCACCATCAGATTTGTCAGGTAGCCCTCTTTTCCACCTTTCTGACCCCCACAACCATGACCACAACTTCCCCCTTGTCCACCTATGCCTGTCTTTCTCTTTAGGTGGCTTAGGACAGGCCCTGTTCAGATGACCAGCTTCAGCACAGTTTTAACACTTGCGAGTCTCCACTTGGACACCTAGCGTACCTGGGCTCGCCGCAGTCAATGTTGATCATGCACCCGAAAGACCACTCGTCTCAAATTGTAGCTTCATGTGATCATCACATAAATGACCTCATATAGTGTGGGAATAGTCGTCTGTGCTAAGAGGACAGATCGTCTTTGATCAAAGGCGGGATTCAGATGAGTTAGAAACTGTACAATCCTCGTCTGTGTAAATATCTCTTTTTTCTTGCACTTTGGATCGCTACGGCTCGGCATCCGTGAGAAGTAATCAAGATCCGCCCACAGCCTCTCCAAATCTACGGAGTAATCTTGAATTGATTTCTCGCTCTGTACCACAACATCTATCTCGTGTTGAATCTGGAATAGCCCATGCGATTCTCAGTCTCGACATAAATTTACTTCAGCTTCACCTAGATGTTCGTCACCTTTCGAATGTCATCAACTGAGGACATGATTGACAAAACCAGTGAGTTGAGCAGCTAGGTGTAAACTAAGGCATGAGTGGTTCTCCACGTATCCCTCTCGGCACTGTCACTATTTGGCTTGTCTTTTGTAAGATATCCTTCTAGTCTCTTCCCTATTAGAGCTGCCTCAATCCGATGTGGCCGACTCAGATAAGTGGTCGGTCTATCAAACTTCAGATTCCACGTGAGTACGTCGAAGCATGCGTTAAATTCGTGGTTCCTATCAAGGCACTAGCTCCATGTATGAGCCCTACTAGGACCTCTTGATTAATCCTTCCCAAAAGATCCAATCATTTACTCTTCACACTATCTTCATCTCTAGTCATCTGCAATCACCTAGACTCCCTTTTAGGTCATACACACCACCAACAATTCCCTTCCTCCTCATCATCAAGATTGAGATCTTCTTCGTGTGGCGGCCCGACTGCAGGAGGTGTGGTGGCGGAGGCGGCCTGGACAGACAACTGCAGCGGCCTGGAGGGCAACGGCTTGGAGGGTGGCGACCTAGAGGGCGGCTGCCTGGAGCGGTGACCGGCATTGGACGCGGGTTCGTCTCCCACCCTGGACGCCTCAGGTAGAAGAGAGATGCATGTAATTCAAAGTGTGGTTTAAATAGATTATACAACATTTAAGCCAAAAATTATGTATTTCATTCATCATATGTGTTTAAATAGATGTTACAACATTTAACAAATAAACTCAATAAAACTTTCTTATTATACATAATTTTCAACGCACTCATTGATATAATGACCAATTTGATGACCACTTAAAATGTGCCTTTGCAAAATCTTAAATCAAGATGCATGTACAAACAATTTTCTCTTGGTATCTTTATTAATTGTATTGTTACTACCGTTGGATATAGTTGGTGCAGTAGGTTGGACTGGATTGTTTTGAAAATGATGCACTACCAAACTATATAATAATTTTTTAGATTGTAAATTTTAGTGTTCGCTCAAAATCTAATCCAAGTTGAAATGCATCCTCTTATGATAGAATGCACACAATAAAGTAATCTTATTTATTATAACGCTGTGTTTGAAACGAGATCTAAATCAAAGAGTGGTTTTAGAGTCTTCATTGACTGTATGCAATAAAAATTTTTCATATATGTTCTTGCAATGAGTAGCAATTTTGGTTCTTTACAACAACAAAGCCTTAATCCCACTACGTGGGGTTGGTTACATGAATCATTTTTCTCCATTACGTCCTATTTAGTGTCATATTTTCATTTAGTTTTAATAAATCAAAATCATTTTTTATACATTAAGCCCAAGTCTTTTTAGGTCTATCTCTGCATTTCTTAACATAAGTCGAATCTAAAACATCTACTCTCTTAATCAGATCATCAGATGATTGAGGCTTAATATGACCAAACCATCTACTTTCCTAATTTTGGTTCTTTGTTTCAAAAAATTAAATTCATCAAGCAAAAATATCATGATAATATAGAAGGTAAATATTTCTCTTTTTGAAGTTCTTTCATTTGTAACCTAAGTGGTAGCAGGTTCTTTTGGTGATCTTTTTCTTGAAATCATGATAATCACTTCATACTCATCTAATAAATTTCAGCTTTCTCAATTAATTTTATATTTGTGAATCTCATGTCTTATTCTTTAACTTAGTTTTCCATTCAACAAACATATCTAATATTCATAAATTACTTTTGGCGTCAATTATAATATCGTACTAAGACAATTTAACTTTTCTAAATTCAAGGAGTTTAAAGGAATACGTGAAAATTGCAAAAAAAAATTAATGGTAGACCAACTATATATATATATATATATATAAACCCAAGGGCTATCTATTAAAGAGGAAAATGTACAGATATGTTGTATGAGAGGGCCTAAAGGAAGGTCTAACTCACACAATAAAATACACACAAAAACTCAATAAAGCAAAAAAATACATAAAGATAAAAAAAAAACTAAAAAGCCACCAACGGACGCAAAAATGCTAGAGACGTCCCACTTTAATCCTCCCTCTGCCTCTAGTTCTCGGAACGGAGCCGACTAACAAATTGGTAAGATGCGTACCATTACCCAAAATAACCAAAGTATCTTTCATCAGATTTTTGAGCTCAAGTAGGTCTCCATTCATCTTCTTTCTTCTGGATGTGTAGATCTGTTATTCCTCATCCGAGGATTGGCACATCTGATCAATGGATTGGTCCAAAGGTGGTCGATCCCATTTTAGATTTTTCTCTGCCTCTAGTTCTCGAAAGGGAGCCAACTAACAAATGGTAAGGTGCGTACTATTAGCCGAAGTAACTAAAGTATCATCCATCAGATTTCTGAGCTCAAGTATGTCTCCATTCTTCTTCTTCCTCTTGGATGTGTAGACTTGTTATTCCTCATCTGATGATTGACTCAATTGATCAATGGATTGGTCCAAAAGTGGTCGGACATGTGTAGAACGTTGCACATCTTGATCTCCCTAAGTCTGAGTAGCATTGACATCTTTCTGGATCTGAAGAGGCGGTAGTGAAGCAGCAGAGGTATTTTCACCTGTAATATCAGTGATAGGTTCTAGGGCAGGTAGAGTTTGAAGAATCTCCCTCGCCTCCACAATAGGAGGTTTTGAAGACGGGGGAGTGCAACAATGTTTGGAGACTGAATGATTGATATTTTGCTTGCGTGAATAGTGATGTCTTCAGGTGTATCCTTTTGATGATCAATAGTGTCAAAAACTTGGAGCTGATCAGAAGGAATTTGAATCACTAACTCTAGCGGAGCACTTTGTTTTTTTGGTCTGAGGTGGGGATGTAGATGAGGATATTGAGAATATTGAGAACTCGAGTGGCCGAACATGCGACAGTTCGAACAATACAAAGGAAAAGACTCAATCTCTACCTTCTGCCAATATCCATGATGCTGTATGCCCAACCATATTTCCAAAGAAGCGGAAGAAGTAATGTCTCTTTCAACAAGTACTCGGACTTCAGATGGACGGGAAAGATTAAAAGTAGGAATGTCCGTCTTGAGTTACTTTTTAAGAAAAATAATAAAATTTCAGACCAGGAAGTCAAATTCAAACCGGAATGATTGGCGGTTCCGTACAAAATTCACTGACCATTTCAGGATCTTCATTGCTCTGTTATCAATTCAGATTATCCTTCTAGCAAATAAGTGTGTGTAATCTTCTTCATTATTAATTTGAATAAGAATGTGTCTACCATGATTGAGCTGATGTAAATTTACTCTTTATATATTTTAATAAAAATATATACATCTGTATATATTTTAACAAAAAATATATATATGAGATACTCTGTATAATAATATTATAAACTTACTCTTTAGGGAAAAAATTATTGTATCAGAACACCTGATGTAATTTTACATCTGATGTCCAATAATAGGGTGCCACGTGGCAACCCGGGCCCGAATCGTGTATGTCAGTCGGCCCAAATTGCCACGTGCCTCCTTATTATTGGACATTTGATGCAAACTTGCAGCAGATGTCCTGATACAATTATTTCTCCTTTAGGGAACATTGGGAAAAACAATGAACAAAAAAATTTAGCTACTTTCACTCCAACCCTCCACAATCATAATAAAAGTTGTAAACATCCTTGAATTTTGTATCCCCTTTCCCCTCCATCAAACTTTGAAATATTGAAGTATTCTTAAATCGTATTGATATCATATTTTTGTTTAATTTTCTTGTAGATAGATATTTGGGAGTGTTTGTATATATATATATTTTATTATTTATTTTTTTTTTTGAGAAAGCCCAAAGACTAATATATTAAATAAAAAGTAGGATACAAATATATTGTATAGGAGGGCCCAAACATGACACCCTGCCCACACGATAATTGTCATATCAAATGGTTCCAAAAAGAGAAAATACAACAAAATACATGAGACTTCAAGTAAAAACTAAAAAGTGCCAAAATACGTACTATCAGGTAGCTAGAGAGCGACCCAATTTTGCATGTCTCTGCTTCCAGTTCTAGGGAAGGAGTCAGCTAATAAATTGGTAATATGAGTGTCATTGCCAGTAGTTCCAATGTGTCATCCAATAAATTCCCGAGCTCGAGTCGACCTCCGTTCTTCTTCTTCCTCATGGAATAAACTTGTTATTCCTCATCCGAAGATTGGCTCATCTGATCAATGGAATGATCTAAAGTGTGTCGGATATGTGTAAGTTATTGAACATTAGAAGCAACTTCTTGTTGTACTGCTGATCTTTTATCGGATCGAAGGAACACTCTCGTGTGTTTTGGCATGTCAGTGGGTCTTCTTCAATAACAGTGAGTGGTATCAACACATTTGGATCTGTACCTGTAGTATGGTGTTCTTCATCTGGAACTGCGGTGCTGGAAAGAGGTTCGGGTTGCACCTTCTCAGCAGTGATGGTAGGTGGCTGATCTTTAGCGATATTCGACCTTAGATCAGGATGTAAGTGATGACAAATAGTAGAATTGTGACCAAACATATTATGATGAGAGCAATAAGGAAGGTTTGGTTCTATTTCGACTTTTTGTCAATACCCATTGTGAGTAGTGTCAATCCATACCTCATCCGGAGTTGGTTGAGTGATATTTCTTTCAACTAACACACAAACCACAGAGGGTCTGGTGACAACAAACGTAGGATTATCAATCTTGAGAGGCTTATCGTAAGCAGTTACTAAAGAGTAGAGAATTTTTCATGTTGAACAAAGTAATTTTAACCCCAGAAAATTTATCCAAACAAGAATGATAGGGGACTTCGCTTTTCGATCAAAATCAACAGTTCACTTCAGAATTTTCAAAAAACGGTTATCGATCTTGATAACTTTTCGAGAGAAAATGCGAGTGTAATTGACATCATGAGATAACTGAATAAGTATATGTTGACCGTCAAGTAAGTCAATATTTCAACTGTCCAATAGCTTCATAGCATCAAACTCTTTCTGAATGATCTCCAGTTTTGGGTGACCATAAAGGAATTTTCCCATTAGAGCAAAACGTCAAGAGGACACGAGAGTACTGGTTTCAATCTCTGTGAGAATAAGAGTCGGCTTCCTTTTTTTTGCCAAATTTTTTAATGAAATTGTGATCACCACCACCTTCAAGAGCGTCATGGAAAGATTGAGGAACATTGCAGAATTTGCCAATATTAAAACCAAACTTTGAACCTGAAAGAGGAGCGCGAGTAGGAATAGAAAATTCACCGGCAAATGCATTGGCATAGGAACGCATCGTCAAGGCCATAGCAGTTTCTGTAGTTGTCGGCGTCTCCTGTTGAATCTCGAAATCCCGTAGCAGTCGGTCGAGCGTCGGGTCGAAGGGACGAAGCAGTCGGCGTCTCCTGCTGAGAGCGTCGAGAAGAAGTTAACGTCGGGACGAAACAAACGTCGAGACAAAGCCGTAGAAGACGAGCCGCAATCGACTCTATAGCTCGTCCTTCAGCGAGCAACAAACATAAAGGCGCAGCTCGACAAATCAGCCGAAGACGACGGAAGAAGAAACGGAGGAACGAACTCCTTCGAGCGTGAAATTATCGTGGCAGAGGCTAAGGTTCGCTGTGAGGCGAAATTCTAACATACGAAGATGACGGAGTTTGGATTATGTTCACCGGCGAGATCATATATATATATTTATTTATTTATTTTTTTTTTTTTTTGAAAAAGCCCAAGGGCTGATTTTATTGAAATAAAAAAGATAAATGAATGTTATATGAGAGGGCCCAATAGATGCACCATATCCATACGATACCAAATACAGTACTACCTCAACAAAAAGATACAGATGAATGTACTAGAGCCTAGGATTAACCAGAGCTTAGGAGCTAATACCTCATTAAATGTACTATTGCATTTGCACTAAAAAAATAATCTCAATCGTAAAGACGTGGCTTGAATTATATGTCATTTTGGTTTGACCAGTGAGCTCCACCAAAAAAAAAAGGTTATTATCAGAGTTTTTTGACCGGATGATTTGGTCAGATAATTTCATTATATTACTGTCATAGTTGTAGTTTGTATGTTCCTTAATAACTTCAAATTGTGAATCATAAGTTATACTCGATGGGACACTAAGCTCTTTGTTAGCTAAGATTGACTTGAATTTGTTCCTTAAATAATATTCAGTTTAGATCTATAAAGCTCACTTGAATCAACATGGGGGCTGACAATAATTTTTTTGTCAGATTGGGTCAACTATCTCTTCTGACTAATTATTTCAAAATCCTTGGCAACATGATATGACTCCGTCATGTGTTCTCGATTTAGTTTGTCAATATTCTCCTCATCATTTATCTTAAGCTCATGATGATAATTTTCATAATGTGTAATCTGATTGTTGCTGCTATATGTTGGATTATCAGTGTTCTAATAACTATATATTTAATAGAAAGTGTTTTCCCACTATCAAGAGGGGTAATTAATTATACGGGTTTGCTCCTATGGTAAACCTCAAACACGAAATCTTAGAAGTCCTCTGTAAAATCTCTGAGTAGTATTTTATCTAAAATTTGGTCTGACTTCTGAAAATTTGACTCGGATTCTCATGTAAAACTCTTCTTTCATTCATATCAAGGAATGCTAACACATTAGCCATCATCTATGTCAAAATCTTAGCATTTATGATCTCTATAAATTTCATTATTAAACATCATAAATTATTTATGATGATAATTTCCTCATCTCCTATGATAATTAGCATTCAAATGAGTGGGCTTTCAATGTGATTGGAACCTACTTTAGATGCATGTAGATAAAACTTGATTAGAATCTACTTCAAATTCTTATCCAGTTGCAAATTTTCTCAGGGTCATTTTATTCTTTTGGGCGTTTACATGCATAGCACACAATTCTAATTTATTTACATATTTCACACCAAAACTTTCATATTTGCAAGCATAGCACTCAAATCTTCAATATCACACCAAAAATAGCACTATTTTCACTTTTTAAAAGTGAATTGCACCTTTTCATGCACAGGTTAATAGCCCAAAGTACTATGTATATGAACATAGAAGCTTAGTTGTGAGATATGTAAATACAAAAGAATTGTGTGCTAGGTATGTAAATTTCCTTTTATTTTTTAATATTCATAATTGCGAGCGTCCCCAGTTGATTTTCTTATCGGTGGAAATTGTAAACTTCTTGATTATTGCTTCACCTGTATATCTTAATTTTTTTTGTTCTTATTATATATCTTGTGTGAACATGAAATTACAGCAAACTTGTAATTTTTTAACTTGAAACTTTCCCCATCAAGGAACAAAATATCTATATTCTTTGCAACGACTCTATTGGGTTAACTCATTTACATCAACGCATATTCCTCATAAAACTTCAGCTCTCAATTCAAAACTAACCATACTTTTCAAATTGTAACATTTGGCAATTATGGCACTATCTCTGACTCCATATCACTTAATTGATGTGTTGCATTGCAGAAAGTGAGCCTATACCACATGCCAGCCTTTTCAAAATATCCAAGTATTTATATTTTGTTCCATATTTTGTCATGGAACCAAAAATCTTTATGTTTTCATTATTTTTTTTCAATTACTATGATCCTTATAAAGTTTCAACATTTATTTCAATGTAGTTATTAACCTTTGTTTCTTTTTTGGTATTTTCCTACATGTGCGCACACTAAATTTTTTCTATGCATAACGTAGAAGTGTATTGACCTAGACATATTTTTATTAATGATCCTTCAGGTGACACTATTAAGTATATTCGCTGCGGCTTTCCAAAAAGCTATCCTCATTGTTAAATATTGAAGACTTGAAGTTGGGTTATTACATTTCATTAACTTTGAAACTTCTTTCCTGCAATATACATTGCCTTCTTCCAGAAACATGATACCAAATTCTTGTACAAGTCTTTTAACAATGTACTCGGATGGAATGAAGGATTTTCCACAAGCTGTGAAAACAATTTCTCGTGCGATGAGTTCTCCTGGTCTGATTGCTGATCTTGAGGGAAGTATAAAAAATGATGATGATATGGACAATTTGACATCGGTATCACGTCGAAGAATAATAATAGTTGCTAATTTTCTCCCACTTCATTCTTTGAAAGATCAACAAACGGGAAAGTGGTGCTTTTCATGGGATGAAGACTCAATTCTGCTGCAGCTTAAAGATGGTTTATCTTCTGAAACTGAAGTTATTTATGTTGGCAGTCTTAAAGTTGACGTGGATCTTAGTGAGCAGGAAGAAATCGCTCAAAGGCTTTTGGATGATTACAACTGCGTCCCCACCTTCCTTCCTTCCGACCTTCTAAATAAATTTTATCATGGTTTCTGTAAGAAACAGTTGTGGCCACTTTTCCATTACATGCTTCCCATCTGTCTCAACAAGGGAGAACTTTTTGATCGATCTCTTTTTCAAGCTTATGTTTCAGCTAATAGAATATTTGCTGACAAGGTGATGGAAGTGATTAATTCAGATGATGACTATGTATGGGTTCATGATTATCACCTAATGCTGCTTCCCACTTTTTTGAGGAAGAGACTCAACCGAATCAAGCTTGGTTTCTTCCTCCACAGCCCATTTCCTTCCTCAGAAATTTACCGGACTCTCCCTGTCAGAGAAGACGTTCTCAGAGGATTGCTTAACTCTGATCTAATTGGTTTTCATACATTTGATTATGCCCGCCACTTTCTCTCTTGTTGTAGTCGAATGCTTGGGCTGAACTATGAATCTAAGCGTGGTCACATTGGAATCGAGTATGGCGGTCGTACTGTAGGCATTAAAATTCTTCCTGTTGGTGTTCACATAGGACGGCTTCAATCTCTATTAAGTCTTCCTGCTACGATTAGCAAGGTTCAAGAAATTGAGCAGAAGTTTAAGGGCAAAAAGTTGCTAGTAGGTGCAGATGACATGGATATCTTCAAGGGCATCAGCTTGAAGTTACTTGCACTTGAAATTCTACTCAAAAGGAACACTGATCTAAGAGGAAAACTGGTTCTGGTTCAAATTGTAAATCCAGAAAGGAGCTCTGGTAAGGATGTGGAGGATGCAAAATCAGAGGCATTATCATTAGTAGAAAGAATCAACCTTCGCTTTGGTAACCAAGGCTACAATCCTGTGGTACTCATCGATCATGCGATCCCATTTCATGAAAAGATTGCCTACTACGTTGCTGCGGAGTGTTGCATCGTAAATGCAGTAAGGGATGGGATGAATTTGGTGCCATATGAATACATAGTTTCTCGGCAAGGAACTAAGGAGATGGATATTTTAAGAGATGTTGTCAATGGTTCCGCACGAACCAGTGCACTTATTGTATCTGAATTTGTGGGATGCTCGCCATCTCTTAGTGGAGCATTCAGGGTGAACCCTTGGAGTGTTGAGGATGTGGCCGATGCTTTATATCACGCCATCGACATGAACGAGTCTGAAAGGCAGCTGCGGCATGAAAAGCATTACCGCTACGTGAGCTCTCATCATGTTGCTTATTGGGCTCGCAGCTTTTCTCAGGATCTTGAGAGGGCATGCAAAGATCACTACAACCGAAGGTGCTGGGGTGTTGGCCTTGGTTTAAGTTTCAGAGTTGTTTCCCTTTCTCCTAGTTTCAGGAAGCTCTCAGTTGACCATGTGGTCTCTTCCTACAATAGAACCACTGGGAGAGCAATCTTCTTAGACTATGATGGAACACTCATGTCAGAAACATCTATAGTAAAGGATCCAAGCACAGAAATTATTTCTGTGCTGAAGACCCTGTGCATTGATCCTAGGAATAGCGTGTTTATTGTTAGTGGAAGAGGTCGGGCTTCTCTTGCAAAATGGTTTTCATCATGTGAAGCACTTGGAATTGCTGCTGAGCATGGCTATTTCATCAGGTTTTCATATTTTACCTTTAGATTTTGCTGTACTTGCTGTCTCTGGATTATCGCTTGACCGATATGCATGTTCTCTTTTGTAGGTGGAATGCATCTTCTAATTGGGAATCCAGTCCGGTTGTGGTGGATCCAGAGTGGAAGAAGATAGCGGAACCTGTCATGAAATTGTATACAGAGACAACTGATGGATCTTCCATAGAAGTGAAGGAGAGTGCTTTGGTCTGGCATTATCAATATGCTGATCATGACTTTGGCTCCTGCCAAGCCAAGGAGTTGCTGGACCATCTTGAGAGTGTTCTTGCCAACGAGCCGGTTGTTGTTAAAAGTGGGAATCAAATTGTGGAAGTTAAACCACAAGTATGCATTTCACTGTTTCCCAATCCTAATACTTACAATTTTAAATCTGATTTTTGTTGCACTAACCAACACTGATACATCTGTGAACAGGGAGTCAGCAAAGGACTGGTTGTCGAGAAGCTGCTTAGGACGCTTATAAATGAAGGAAAATCGCCTGATTTTTTGATGTGTATCGGCGATGATCGGTCTGATGAGGACATGTTTGAAAGCATCAATTCTACAGCCTCCAGTTCATTATTTCCTGCAATTCCTGAAGTGTTTGCCTGTACAGTTGGCCAGAAGCCAAGTAAAGCAAAATATTTTGTCAATGACACCATGGAAGTGCTCAAGTTGCTGCAAGGCATTGCAGACTCTTCGAATCTAAGGAATAAAAACATTAAAAGGCAAGTTTAGAGTAGATCAGTCGGCGGATTTGTGTTTTGCTTCTGCACGAGAAGATGATGGACCTGGTTGTAAAATCTGTGTGATTACAGGGTTGTTTGAACTGCTTGTTTGACCACCTTTGAGCTCCTTCTGGCTTGCAATTCTTTTTGCGGTTCTTCGCAGAAGGAACAAACCCTCTAACTCTGACTATAGTGAAGAACAACTTAAATAAACATAAATAGTAGCAGGGGAGCAAGCTTTTGGATACCCCTTTCACTAGACTTCACTATGCCTTGTGTAGCAGGCTTCTTTTTTTTTTTATTTTTTATTTTTTGTAAAGCTGATGGAATGATTCACATATTTTTCAATGACTTTAAAGGAGCGTTCAGTACTAATTAACAAAGGTTTTTTTCTTGCAAGGTAACCCACTTGTCTGCGTCATCTGATAAATTATTTTGGTTTTTGTTTTGATTGTTATTTGTCAAATGAACAGTAAACTTAACCTATTTCTCCTTGTTTTGAAACACTCTGCCCTACCGACATCTGAAAGAAAACCTTCCAAAGAACTTCTGTCGATTGAGTTAGATGAGAAAGAACTTAATAACCGAATTACCAAAGAATGTTTGCTGCACTCTCAAGCAACTGCAGCCCAGAAACTTGGACTGTCGTAGAACACCTTGTTGCAGTGACAAAGAACTTGTTGCAGGCCAAAGGTCTCCCTGTAGTTGAAGGCTTGCGGTCTTCTCTTGTCAGTTGAAGGCCTGTTGAGTTCTTTGCTTCTCGTATAGACAACCAAAGAAGCACCTGCAAGCTGTCGAAGACCCTGTAGTCCAAGAACCAGGGCTGTAGACACGGGACGCCTGTTGTTCGCCCAATCCTAAGAGTTTCTGCAGGCTGAAGATTACCTTGGTGCAAAGGGCTGGATTTTCCACGAATACCTTGCTAAAGAACACCTGCAGTTAATGCGTACCTTAATGCGTCCCTACAGGTAGAAGTGTTGTACCTCTTCCTGTAGTTGAAAGAAAAGAATGTTGAACTTTTCTTTATTGGCAGTCGAATCAGCCCTTGTTGAACTCCAACCTGGGATGTCAAGCTTCTTCGTCACTAACGGAATTCCTGCTTCTTTCTCTTCAGTCGAATGGAACAGAAAGAACCGCAGCAGGCAAGCAGTAAACGGGGAGAAATAATGCAGGAAATAAATGCAAGAACACAAACAATTACGTGGTTCGGTCCATAGACCTACATCCACGGGAGGGAATCATCATCAATTCACTAAGACAAAGAATAATTACAAGGATTCCTTTTATATTGAGGAATGGCCAATCCTCTTGATCTCTCGAAACTACCTCAATACAAGATCAAAGACTCCTCCCTCAATTCTTGAAGCCTCTCTCTTTCTTCTTCTTTTTGGACAAATTTCCTTCCTCTTCTTGGTCTTTCCCCTTGGTATTATTTTTATCTTCCTCCTTATAGTGGCCTCTCTCCCCTACAAGTCTATCTTCTTCCCTTGTAGTAGTCTCATCATTTTACAAGCCTCCCTCATCTATTTATAAATAGATGAGGCCTCACAAGTAGACCATAGAAGCTCACAAGGAAAAATCATAAGTATGTCATTGCCTTAGTTAATCAATTGAGAGTTATATATAACAATTCTCCGCCTTGATTTTCAATTACAAAACTTCATAATAGAGATTCCCTTTCACCTTGCTCCGAGGGGCCCTTAGCCCTTGGTTGAGTCTACTAAGTCCAGACAGTTCATGAATTTAACAATCACAGTTCTTCCGATTAGAGAATATTGTCCATTTTTCCTTACTCATTTCACTACGATACGAGAACCTTTAGTTACTCTGATATGATCATTTTTTCTCTTTAAAAGAGTATTCGCTTGTCTCCAACATACCTAAAGAAATCAGATTTCTTGTGAGCTCTGGTACGTACCTGACATGTTGTACGTACCTGACATATGTTGCAATATTCGTTCGGCTCCATCGAACATCTTTATTTTGATTGCTCCACTGTCGACCACCCTGCAACCCTTGTGATCTCCAAGTAGTACAGACCCACCATTTGCCATTTACAGCGTTTCGAACCAGTCCTTATGAGGACACATGTGGAAAGAGCACCCCGAGTTAAGGATTCACTCCTTGTTGGATTCTGATTCAGTTATCACCAAGGCTTCAGCTGAATCATAGCCGTCCGAGGCTATGTTTGCTTCTCCAGGATCTTTAAGATTTTCTTGATATTTATTCTTCATGTCAGGACAGTTCCTCTTGAAGTGACCATCCTTGTGATAATGATAACTGATAACTTGAAAGATCTTTTTTATGACTGATTTCCATCCTCCTTTCTTGATCTCGATCTGCTCTGACCGTTTTTTGAATCTTTCTTGTCTGATCTTTCTCTAACAGTAAGACTGTCTCCGCTGATTTCTTTGTCCATCTCATTTTTTCTTTGGAGTTCTTTGGCTATAATCAGCATTTGAACCTCTTCCAGAGAAATTGTTTGCACCCTTCCATAGAGCATCACATCTTTGAAATGCTCGTAGCTCTTAGGAATGGAGTTCAGCAATAGTAGTGTCTTGTCCTCGTCATCCATCTTGACGTCGATGTTTTTAAGATCATCCATGATCTTGTTGAACTCCTCAATATGCTCTGAAACTGATTTGTCTTTGTGCATCTTGAAGGAGTATAGGCGTTGCTTCAAGAAGAGCCTATTAGCCAGAGATTTCGTCATATAGAGTAGCTCGAGTTTGGCCCAAAGCGCTTGATATGTCGTCTCCCTCGAAACTTACCTCAGAACTTTATCGCCAAGGCTCAATATTATCAAACTATAAGTCTTGTCCAGAGTCTTGTTCTTTTCTTTCTCGATTATGTCGGCCGGTAATGCTGTCGGGCCTTGCAAGGCTTCTACAACGCCTTTCTGCACCAACAGAGCTTTCATCTTCACTCTCCACAGGCCAAAGTTGTTCTTCCCGGTGAGTTTCTCAATGTCAAATTTGACGGTTGTCATTATCGTGGCTGGAATGCCCATAGACGACGCCAATTGTTGTGAAACACTCTGCCCTACCGACACCTGAAAGAAAACCTTCTAAAGTAATCATGTGGATTGAGTTAGATGAGAAAGAACTGAATAACAGAATTGTCAAAGAATGTTTGTTGCACTCTCAAGCAGCTGCAGCCCAGAAACCTGGACTGCCGTAGAACACTTTGTTGCAGCGCAAAGAAATTGTCGCAGGCCAAATATCTCCCTGTAGTTGAAGGTCTGCGGTCTTCTCTTGTCAGCCAAAGACCAGCCAAGTTCTTTGCTTCTCGTCTGGACAACCTAAGAAGCACCTGCAAGCTGTCGAAGACCCTGCAGTCCAAGAACCAGGACTACAGCCACAGGACGCCTGCTGTTCGCCCAAGCCTAAGAGTTTCTGTAGGCTGAAGATTACCTTGGTGCAAAGGGCTGGACTGTCCAAGAATACCTTGCTAAAGAACACATGCAGTTAATGCGTCCCTACAGGTAGAAGTGTTGTACCCCTTCCTGTAGCTGAAAGAAAAGAATGTTGAACTTTTCTTTATTGGCAGTCGAATCAGCCCTTGTTGAACTCCAACCTGGGATGTCAAGCTTCTTCGTCACTAACGGAATTCCTGCTTCTTTCTCTTCAGTCGAATGGAACAGAAAGAACCGCAGCAGGCAAGCAGTAAACGGGGAGAAATAATGCAGGAAATAAATGCAAGAACACAAACAATTACGTGGTTCGGTCCATAGACCTACATCCACGGGAGGGAATCATCATCAATTCACTAAGACAAAGAATAATTACAAGGCTTCCTTTTATATTGAGGAATGACCAATCCTCTTGATCTCTCTCTCTCGAAACTACCTCAATACAAGATCAAAGACTCCTCCCTCAATTCTTGAAGCCTCTCTCTTTCTTCTTCTTTTTGGACAAATTTCCTTCCTCTTCTTGGTCTTTCCCCTTGGTATTATTTTTATCTTCCTCCTTATAGTGGCCTCTCTCCCCTACAAGTCTATCTTCTTCCCTTGTAGTAGTCTCATCATTTTACAAGCCTCCCTCATCTATTTATAAATAGATGAGGCCTCACAAGTAGACCATAGAAGCTCACAAGGAAAAATCACAAGTATGTCATTGTCTTAGTTAATCAATTGAGAGTTAACACTCCTTTCAGTATCCTTGAAAACTTTTAATGTATGAAAGCATCGGAAGGTAGATGCATCCCTACAGGTAGAAGTGTTGTACCCCTTCCTGTAGCTGAAAGAAAAGAATGTTGAACTTTTCTTTCTTGGCAGCCGAACCAGTCCTTGCAGAACTCTAACCTGGGCTGTCGATCTCCTTCGTCACTAACGAAATTCCTGCTTCTTTCTCTTCAGCCAAATGGAACAGAAAGAACCGCAGCAGGCAAGTAGTAAACAGGGAAAACTGGGAGAAATAATGCAGGAAATAAATGCAAGAACACAAACAATTACGTGGTTCGGTCCATAGACCTACATCCACGAAAGGGAATCGTCATCAATTCACTATGGCAAAGAAGAATTACAAGGCTTCCTTTTACATTGAGGAATGACCAATCCTCTTGATCTCTCTCCCTCGAAACTACCTCAATACAAGATCAAAGACTCCTCCCTCAATCCTTGAAGCCTTTCCCTTTTTTCTTCTTCTTCTTGGACAAATTACCTTCCTCATCTTGGTCTTTCCCTTTGGTCTGATTTCTATCTTCCTCCTTGTAGTGGTCTCTCCCCCCTACAAGTCTATCTTCTTCCCATGTAGTAGCCTCATCCTTTTACAAACCTCCCTCATCTATTTATTCATCTATTTATAAATAGATGAGACCTCCCAACTAGACCATAGAAGCTCACAAGGAAAAATCACTAGTATGTCATTATCTTAGTTAATCAATTGAGAGTTATATAACACTCCTTTCAGTATCCCTGAAAACTTTTAATGTATGAAAGCATCGGAAGGTAGAGATGCCTGCTGGATTGACTCCCTACCATTGCATATTGATTCTCTTTAGTGAGCAGTTGTTTGGTCTGCGAAAATATTGTCGTTAAGTTGTTTTCAAGCTGGAAAGAACAAACAACCATCCAACTTACCCGCATCAGCTATTGATAAGCTGTAGCTGCCTCAAACGGACCCTAAAAGTGAGACGACGTCAATATAATGGGTATAGACAGGACACTTGTTCTAAACTCAATCAGATTTTGGAAGACTTGCATATATCACTTAATTCCTGTGTATTTACACTTTTAACACCTAAGCTTTAATTTTTGTTTATAAGCCATTGGCACATTACCTATGCACGGAAGTAAGTATTTCACTTTCTTAAAGTTCAAATACTGATATTTCTTATGTGATATGAAAGATCTTGGTGGTATAAATGTAACAATATAGTTTAGATGTTTTGATGTAAATAAATAGGACTTGGTTGGTATATATGTAAACCCCCCTTAGATTTTTTATGTTGGCAAGAAATAGCAATTATGTTCCTCATTTTAAATTTTGATATTTTCTCAGTTTATTCTTTGACACAAATTCTTCTTCTACTATTATTATTATTATTATTATTATTATTATTATTATTATTATTATTATTATTTTGCT
>NW_018164636.1:255737-271539 GCF_001263595.1 Phalaenopsis equestris | reverse complement strand
AGCTCGAAATAAAAAAAAAATTATATAATTATTTATATAATAATATATTACATAAATTATTTATACAATAATATAATATATAATTATATCTAAGTTTAAAATATAACTGCTGGTGTGGTAATGTGGTTATGCGTCTTCTTTTGCATACATTAGATCCAGGGTCGAACAACACTCTACATCTATTTTTTTAGTTTAATTTTAACGAACCAATTTCAAGCCGAACACATACACAAATATTTAAATTGAGCCGAACGAGATCACAGTGTTCACAAGCCGGTTTCGAACACGAGCCGATTTCGAATAGGAACAATTTCGAACGAGCCGAAAGCCAAGCCTAACCTCGCTCAAGCTCGGCTCGTTTACAACCCTAAATATGAGAGACATTTGACCTCATATTCCTCATAATAGTCATAGTTGTACAAATATAATTGTTTTTTTTTTAATTTACAAAATTCATGTATAAATTTAGTTGAATTTCAGTACACTTTCGAGAATTCCTTCCAAAGTTAACATATTCTAATTAAACTTCAAGTAAATATCCAATTCTGTTGAATCTTACCATTAAACTCTCATTACTTGAATAAATTCTACAAATGAGAAAAGTGAATGGAAGGGAAAAAGCTATTTTATTGCAGCCTTTCTTGGGGGCGGTAAATGAGCCGAACACGAGCGAATCCGGGATCAACTCCTGTGCAGCTAGTTCAAAAATACCAGTGTTAATGTTTGGCTCGTTGATATTTCAAACACAAAAAGTTTATTTGCAGGGAGCTCTTCTACGATAAAGAGTCTTCTCATAAAGTCAGAAAGACGTTTCGTAGCAATTTCATGAAAAGTTTCAAAATCGGTTAAAAGAGCTGGTCATGAACTGCTACTCTTCGAAGTGGACTCATTCTATTTCTTTATTCGACTATGCTTCCGTTCAGTCAACTTAAAAGTTTTGAACACGCTTGACATTTACTTTTTTTTACTATCTTAATATATTACAAACAAGACTCGTTGGATTTCACAGAGATTCATTCACATATATTTTTTGATATAAACTCTACAATTTGCAAGTAATTAAAAATAAGCTTATATAAAATACTAAAAACAAAATATAAATAAAAATTTTCTTATATTTTATAATAATCCATATATAAACCATTTGGGGTTTAGCGAGTTTATACACACGACCTTTTTTCCATGAATTCCGTTGGGTCCTTCTGCAGTCAAATTTCTCAATGAATTACAAAATCACCCCCGCCGCTGAAGTCCCCAACGGTTCTGATTTCTGGGGCGCATTCCTTCCAAGCATAAGCCATCACAGGTCTGACCGTCACTCGCCTTTCTCCCCCTCGTCTCCTGATTCAAAACCCTAATCTGTTGGAACGCATTCGATTCCATTTCATTTAGGTCTCCGAGGGCGCATTCCTTCCAAGCATAAGCCATCACAGTTCTGACCGTGCCCCTCATCTCCTGATTCAAAACCCTAATCTGTAGGAACGCATTCGATTCCATTTCATTTAGGTCTCCGACGAGACAGATATACCTATCGATCGACCGACCGCGATGTCAGGAAGCGGTGTGGTGACAGTATACAGCAACGATTCGGCCCTCACCGACCCGAAAAAATCCATTTCCTTTTCGGTGAAGGTTGGCCTCGCGCAGATGCTCCGCGGCGGCGTTATCATGGATGTCGTAAACGCCGAGCAGGCGCGCGTCGCCGAAGAAGCCGGAGCCTGCGCGGTCATGGCGCTTGAACGCGTCCCAGCTGACATCCGCGCTCAGGGCGGTGTTGCCCGCATGAGCGACCCCGGCCTCATCAAGGAGATAAAGCAGGCGGTCACCATTCCGGTCATGGCCAAAGCCCGAATTGGCCACTTCGTTGAGGCCCAAATTCTTGAAGCCATCGGCGTTGATTACGTCGACGAGAGCGAGGTGCTTACCCCTGCAGACGACTACCACCACATCAACAAGCACAACTTTCGCGTCCCTTTTGTCTGCGGTTGCCGGGACCTAGGCGAGGCCCTCCGCCGCATACGTGAGGGCGCTGCTATGATCCGCACGAAGGGAGAGGCTGGTACGGGAAACGTCGTCGAAGCCGTCCGCCATGTCCGTTCTGTTTTGGGTGAGATCCGAGCCCTCCGCAATATGGATGATGACGAGGTCTTCTCTTTCGCCAAGCGGATTGCTGCTCCATACGACCTCGTGATGCAGACCAAGCAGCTCGGTCGGCTTCCGGTTGTCAATTTTGCGGCTGGGGGCGTTGCGACCCCGGCGGACGCTGCTCTCATGATGCAACTTGGCTGCGACGGCGTGTTCGTGGGGTCTGGGATATTCAAGAGTGGCGACCCTGCACGCCGGGCCAGGGCGATTGTGCAGGCTGTCACCCATTTCTCGGACCCAGAGATCCTGGCTGATATCAGCTGCGACCTGGGGGAGGCCATGGTCGGTATCAATCTTAACGACCCAAAGTTCGAGAGGTTTGCTGCTCGCTCTGAATAGAAGAAAGGTTGCAAGTTCTTCCCTTGAGTTTTGTTCGCATGGCTTCCATTAGTATTGCTCGTGTAAGGAAAGCTCTAGCTATGTGAATGGTATTACGGCAAACTGGTATTTTGTTTGCATCAGTCTTTTATCTTTAATATGGGAAGCTCATTGTACACATTTTTTACTAGTACTACAAGGATGAAACTCATGTAATAATCTGCAATTTTTGCAAATCCTCATTGAGAAAATGCTTTTTGGCTCGTCTTATATCTACATGTTTTTTTTTTGTTCCTTGGAGTTGTTTCAAATGTATCACTCCTTTGAGGAGTTATCTTCTTGCCCTTTTGATCTGATTCTAAGCTGCACTTTGAATTCTATTGTTTATCTTTTACCTGTGCACCTGCATTCTACAGCTCTTCTGAATTTATATTCTACTGTTGATTTTCTTGGCTAAACACTTAACGTATAGCTTTTGTGAATATTTTTCTTTTCTTGGTTGAATTAATGTTCTTTTTTAGGTTTTGAGAAAACTCAATATGTTAAATATGATTTTAAATTAAAATTTTGGTACATGATATTTTAATTATTTTTCCTATTTTTAATCTTTTTTTTTATTATTTTGATTCATCTAATCAAATTCAAAAAGTAAAAAACTGATCAATATTAGAATTGGGAGATTAATTAGAAAATAAACCAGTTTTAGCTAGTTATATATGAAATCGTATTTGGCCCTTGATTGAACCTACTGGAGGAGTGATTATATTTAAACTGGTTAGAGCGGTCGATGTGATCTGATTTTTTAAATAAGATAAATTCTTGCACATTGATTTGTGAGGTGACATTTATGAGTACATGAATTTATGAGGTGGCATGTAAGGAGCCATTCTAGCCATAATTTGTGGAGATTACTTTCACGAGTACATCGATTGCGTGTACGAAGTTTTTCTTGCCATAATTTATGTAGATTAAATTTTAATTGGTTATTTACATTGATATGCATATAAAAAGTGATTAGAAGGCATTGTTCATTCATTCTTCGTGTATATATACACAAAATTATTTAAACAATAATTAAAAGTTATTAATTATAAAGAATGTAAAAATTAAAATGATGTTCATAACTTTCAATCTTGGCGGGTGGGAGGAAACGTGCACTCCTTTTTCATGTTAAGCTTATGAATTCATTCCATTTAATTTTTCATGTTTAGTATATAAATTCATGATGCTCCTTTTTCCATATTAAACTCATGACTTCATGACACATATTCTCCTAACTCCTAATCTCATAAATTAGTAGCTCCTTTTACTTCTTATTCAACAATCCTAATACTTTCAACACCCCCTCCTTTAAATACTAATAAAAATCTATTATCTCAAGCTCACTTAAGATGTTTTTGAATGCGGGATTACAAACTGAATGCAAATTAACCAATTTCTATTTTTTTTTCTAAGAAATGCCTAATCATCTCTATATGTTTGGCTTGATAATGTTGTACTGGATTATATAGGCAATGTTAATGATAGATTTTTTGTCATATAAATTTTCATAGATCCTTTCTATTTTATTTTTAAAATTTTTTGTATAATTTTAATCTATAGGAGTGATGCGTGCTAGAAAATTCATTCAACACACACTCAGATAAAAATGAATCGAGCTGTGATCACACCAGAAGTTTTTACATGGAAAACCCTTATAAGGGTAAAAATCACGGGGTCTGACCCAGTTGTAAAAATCCACTATAAGTTGAGGATTACAGATGTCCCTTGTCCCACAGGTGGAAAAGGGTTATTAGCTTTTCAAATTACAACATCAACTGACGACGTCCAGTCAGCGGTGGTTGACGGAGGTCGGCGGTGATCGACGGCGGTTGACGACAATTGATGACGGTCGGCGGTGGTCCACGGAGGTCGGCGGTGGTCCACGGAGGTCGGCGGTGGCTACAGAGGGCGGCGGGGGCTGACGGCAGGCGGTGGCGGGCGGCGGGGGGTGGCTGACGGTCAGTGGTGGTTGCCGACGGTCAGTGGTGGTCGACGACGATCGACGATGACGAGTATGATCTTGGACTTGAACTTCTTTTCAAAGTCTCAAGTTCTCTCTTCAACCTCCCCCCTTCATGTTAGGGGTGAGACTCGATTTATAGTGTTTTGAGTACAATTAATACAGGAATATGAACCATTTTGATCGGACGGTCCGGAGAGCTCTCTTTGATCAGATGACGTTTGATGGACATTTGAATGCCTTAACGATCTCGGAATTGAGCAATATTGAGCTTGTTGGATTCGTCTTGACGCTCGATTCGACACTGAACTCGCTAGATTCAACATTCGTTTGACCTTTCAAATGCTTCCGGAAATCCTCTAATAGTGGTTTAATATAGTGGTTTAATTTTGATCCGGGCTTGATTTGACTCAGATTAGACTGAATTTCATATCATTAGGTCCGTCTCATCGAGTCGATCAGTTTGACTATAAGTTTGTTGAAATCAGAGCTCCGGATGACTCTTAATCGAAGTTTGAATGTTTCTTGTTAAAAAAATTACATCGAGATTTGTGCCGAATGATGAAAATTTGTTAGTGGTGTATCAAGGAGTTTAAAATTAAAAATACTTAAGAGTAATAGTTCTGAATTTAAATTGAACTCTTGATCTTGAGACTACATGGTATTTCTTACTTCTGCATATTATTGGATTTCCACCCAGTAAGGTGTAATATCATGAAGTTGGTCTCCTATACGTAGGTGATATCAACATTAGTATAACTTTTACTTTGTAATGTTTCTTATTCTTTATATTGAAGTTTTATTCAGGACTTAGATTTTAGATGTATGAGAAATTTTTAAGTAGTTTAAAAATGAGATTCTTTTATTTTGTGGACAAATTTATTTATGAGATGAATAGCAAAAGTGATATCAGGATGAGTGTGATATTGATAGAGTAATTTCATTGTTAATTTTTGTACTGTCCAATGTCAATTTCTTTTGTTTTTTATTTGTGTTAATTTTCTAATTTAGTTCAGTTGGAGTTTCACTAGAAATTTGATTATTTTTTTTTCTCTAAAAAGAACAATAATATGCCTTTGTTGAGAGATTAAATTTGCTTTTTTTTACCGAGCTACTTCCATATCTAAGAAGTATTTGTGCTTGCAAAGTTCTTTGTTGTCAAACTTTGGAATGAGTTTTGCCCCAATTATCATTTTTTTTATCGTCATCAGCTGTAATAAATATATCATAAACATACAAGATAATAATTTGTTTTTTTTTGTCAGTGAAATGTTTTATGAATAATTTATAATATCTAACTTTGTTTATATGTCATTTTATTTATTACTCTTGTAAATTTGATGAATCATATTTTTTGGGATTGTCTAAGATCATATAATACATTTTTATTAAGGGCACTTTAGTTTTTTGTGAAATAGCTGTTCAATCATGATGAAGGATTCATATAAATATTTTTTTTACATGTTAAAAAAATATTTTTCACATCATATTATTGCATGAACCATCTAAGCTTAAGCAGCCAGAGAAATTAGGATGTGAACTGTATCTATTTTAGCTACAAGAGTAAGGTTTCTTAGTATTTTACTCCATAAAATTGGATGTAACCTTTTTCCTCTAATATTGCTTTAAATTATTATAATTTTCACCTGCTTTATATTTTAATGAGAAAATCTGCTTGTACTTAACAATTTTTTCTTTTATTAGCTCAGTAATCTTCTAGTTGTGATTTTTTCAAAGCATTCATCTTCTCTTATGATTCTTAGTTATTATTTTCACTACTCCTAATAGGGTTTTTGGTATTGTGGTGATATTAGAATTGATATTTATAAAGAAAGCTTTATATATAATATAAAATTGTTGTAAAAATGTTTGCAAAGGAGATATGTGGTAATTTGTTGATCGCTGTTAGCGGATTTACCTAACAATGATTATAAATCTTGTGTATATTGGAGAGTTTGAATTGTTTTTTTTTTATCTTTAATAAACCTAAATAGGCTTACTGATTGGAGTAATGTGTTATTTTGTGTAGTTGGAATGTCAAGAGAAAATATATTAAATTCAATTGTTTTTCTTATGATTTGAGGGAAACTTTATTTTTATGAAAATTCACAGCTCTTCAAGCGAAGAATTTTTTTAATCATTAGATGATAACATTTATATATTTTTTGAGCTGATGAATATCCAACAAAAATACACTTAAGTGCCCTAGTGTTCAGTTTAGTCTAATGTTGTTGGTGGATTTGAACATATAACATATAATTGAAATTTTTTATGAAAATTTTGTGTAACAATTGTTTAGTAGGAAAAAAATCAGTAAGTTGATAGGATTATTGTAATTAATTACTCTTAAGCCTATTCCATTAATGAGATATATTGAGTTTAAGACAGTTTCTTCCTGATAATATTTGAGAATTGGATTTTTATAGAGAAGTGTTTTATAACTACTTGAATGTGCATCTTTTTTCGTTTTATCGCCCTATTTTTTACAAGGTGTTAAGATATGGGAAGTGGTTAATAATACCTTATTTATTAAGGAAAAACATATAGTTAGATTAAAATAATTTCGAGATCTGTTAGGCTTTGATTTTCATAGCATTAACATCAAATTGGTTTTTTCTTGAAAAAATTTGGAAGAATGTGACTGATATCATATTTTTATTTGTGAAGATGAACTTATGTCATTCAAGTATGATAAAAATTTTTGTAGCTCTAAAATATTAGATATTTTTTAAAATCTCCAAGTTTCAGAGTGAAGTAACATGAATGGAGTACAGTATATAGATAATTTTTTAGATGGTTACAGTATATAGATAATTTTTTAGATGGAACTCTAAAATATTAAACAATGTCATAAGTCTAATAGTGAAAGTTTTTAATGTGAACATTCATAAAAAAAGGAAACATACATTTTAGAACTTTAAAAAAGGGATGTTTTAGTCTATGATGATGATCCCAAATGATGTCTTTATTTAGAATAGATATGAAGGAGCAAGATAAGCGGTTATTATTTTCAAGTAGTTATATATTCTATCATTTTCTCTTACTTTCTCAATTGCCTTACTCATAGTAAGGTGTGAAATAAGTAATGATTAATAAAACATGTCACCTTAGAGTTATAGTCTTTGGTGAGTTTATGATTAGAAAGAAGAGTCGTTGCTAGATTCGGATAACGATTGTTGAGTGTAAATGCCGAAGAAATATGAATATTCCCTTGACCTTTAATAGTAATTAGAGAAACACGAGCTGTTTTTTTTTTTTGTTGGCATAAAGTTTATAGGTTTGGAAAATGTTGGCAAGCATTGTTATGTGATTGTTGCCACTTGAATTTATTATGCAAGTTGAAAGGAGTTACCGAAGGCATTACAAATATAAGAGTTAAAATTTGTATCACTTGGAGCTAGTGAGCATGGGCCAAAAGATTTTTTGAAAAAAAATTGAAGAAATTTCATTGCTTGTCAATTTTTTCTAAGATGAGCTTTACTAGTTTAAAATATGACACTCAATAGGACACAATGGAGAAAAAAGATTTATGTAGACCCCACCCACTTAGTGGGATAAAGGCTTGTTGTTGCTGTTTAGCTTTACTTGTTCAATAAAATAAGCTTGCTCTTTCGATGGACTTTCTCTATTTGCACTATAATCTTGGGGATTTTTGTGTAGTTTTCAAAATATTTTTTTTTATATACACTCATTTTTCTTGCAGTAATTACAACACAGATTGCTTTTAGGGAAGGCCCCATCCTTTTTGGGGGAAAGGTTCAAGGATAATAAATCTCATATCTAAGGTTTAGTTACTGTCATGGCCAATGTTCTAGACTTTGTAGTGTTAAGCATTATCATTTTCTTTTCCTCATTTGGTTTGTATAAGTAGGAAGACTTTATTTAGGGATGGTAGGTTTTCTCTGCTCTAAATTTGAATTTAAATTTGTCTGAATTAATTATTGAGTCTCCTAAGAAAGTTAAATATTCTCTCTTTCTATTAATTATTTAAGAGCCAAAGCGCCAATTCTTTATGTTGAGATCTTTGTAAGAAATCTAGTTATAGCTAATAAATCTTCATCGTATTAAAATATTGAATAACAAAAAAGTTACCCTGATTGTTGATAGCTTCATCTTGTTCTCATAAATGAGAGGCGGCATCTTTAACTTTTGATTAAGTCTATTTTATAGCTTTCTAAACATCTTTTTTGGCTGTTATGAATATATACCACTAATTTCAGACCTCATATGTTAAGATTATGAAATCTGCTTCATCATAAAGTGTAAACTTTGAATTTTTTTGTTCCGAAGGAGGATCAATCAGATCATGGATTTTTTTCTTTCTTTTAGAAACATCTACATAATTTAAGATTTTCTTAGGTAGTTTCTTCCATATAAATGATATGAGAATTGTAACATCTGAAATTCTTCCTTAATTTGATTTTTTTACCATTCATGTTCATCGTTTTACAGAAGGAATGTTGGAAAAATCAAATATTAAGAGGAGAATAATAGAAGAGTGGTAAAAATATTGATTAGAAAGATGATCTTAGGGATTTCAATCGCGGGAAAAAGTTGCTGATCTTTTTATTGATTCAAATTTTGTTTTTTTTTTTTGTTTGAAGTTATTGTTTATTGCTTTATCATGTTGGTGCCATAAAAAAATTGGGGCATACTAATTTCTGATCGATTCTACGACAAAATATACAGTTGCAAATAGGTCTTAGTGACAAACACTATGCAGAAACCCTTAACAAAAACACATTGTTCCTGTAATGGCAGGTGTCACATCGTTTGTTCATTCTTCTAGAACCTTTCGGACAATTCTGGAATTGAATCTGGATAATAATTGAAACCGTATAATTTATGAGGTCTGCAACTAGTCTAGAATAGTATACCTGATAAGAGCTTCGAAGTTAAGCTTGTAATATTCTGACTGACTTTTACAAAATGAACTCTGCAAGGCTGGCCATTGATTTGGGTCTAGAAATCTATGTTTAGAAGAGTTCATTCTGACATGCAGATTATGCAAGGTAAGGCGTCTGTGCAATTTAGATGTTGTTAGTGTTTCTTGAGTGGAGCAATAGAAAGCTTGCAATAATTGGAAGAGCATGAGCGCATATGTGACTTCTCACCAGTAGGGCTGTCAAAATGGCTCATTGTTCGCGAACAGCTCGTGTTCGATTCGTTCGCTGAGCAAACGAGTCGAACACAAACAATTTTTTTTCGCTCGATATATAAACGAGCCGAACACGAACAAAGTTTTGTTTGTTCATGTTCGGCTCGTTTTGGCTTGAAATAATTATATATATATACATATATATATATATTATAATGAGTATTATTTTTAAATAATTTAATTGACTGCAATGCTATAAAGATTTATAATCATTTAAAATTACTTACTAAAAAATAGAATAAAAATATGTTAAATTCTTTTTAAATGAATATTTTAATATAAATAACAAGATTTAAATCTCGCCCTATCCTTAACATCCTACGACTGTGTGATAATAGCTCATTGTCCGTGAATAGCTCATGTTCGACTCGATAACAAGTGAGCCAGATATATAAATGAGCCGAACACGAACAATAATGTTTTTTAACAAGCTGAGTCTGGACTATTCAAGCTAGGCTCATTTACACCCTTAACGGTTGCATGCATGATTATGATTGTCAAAATGGTTTTTTGTTTGCGAAAAGCTTGAGTTCAGCTTAGTTAAGCAAACGAGCGCACACGAACAATTTTTTTGTGTTCGAAATATAAACAAGCCGAACACGAACATTGGTATTTTTTAAATTGCCGAACACCAGTTGAGCTCAAGCTCGCTTATGTTCAGCTCATTTACACCCCTACTCACCAGCGAATTCCAATGTCGTAAGAAACGATTATTGTATATTTGTAGGCCAAGGAATGCTACAATATAGTGGTTAATTTTATGACTATTTCAATTCTCTCACTAATATGAGAAGTTTCATGTGACTTGTAACACCCTGGAAACCTGCTTTTGTAAAATAGTGACACAGTAATAACTATTATTTCTTGGATGAAAACACATAAGTTAGAAGCTCATGTGCTATTTGCAACCGTTCTGGAGATTTGCTAATTGCGCAATGACTATTGATATTGTGGCTAAACAAGCCGCCTAATCATCATTTTGTCCTTGATGAAGTGGTTGTATGAAAATGCACTGTTTTTTTTGGATAAGTAGGAACAACTGCCGAAGCTCTTCTGGTTGAACTTAGAACCTAGTTGATCAACACAGTATATGTATGTATATGCATATCTATATCTATATATATATATATATATTTATTTATTTATTTATTTATTTTACATATATGCTTACTTGAGGTTGGAAAATGCTTTTCTGGTAGACTTTTTTTCCCTTAACGAAAGTTTAATGCACTTTATCTATAAACATTATTATATGAGGTGTATTTGCTTTTTTTTTAATAATTATAAATTTTTATATTTTACAAAAGTTAATTTTTAAAGGTGAAAAAATCACAATTCTTGGCATGTTTTTTTTTTTTTTTGGCTTGAGTGTTGTCATGCCGTAGTGATTAGTTGCCCAAGTCACCATTTTGAGGAAAAGAATGGTATTAAGATATTCTATACAAACTCCTAATAATATTTCAGCTGAAATGAATTTATCGCGATCATCAAGTTTTATTTTGAACAAGTATTCTGAATTGTGTAGTTCAATAAACTAAATTTAATGGTGTGAAGAACATTTTGAACTTACTATGAATGGACCTAAATTAAACGCTTAGAAGTTTTATACGAAATTCCTCGAGACCATTTGGGGGAGAATTTTCTTGTGATCTGTCGTTAGTCCAGGAAACATATTCGCGAAACAAATGTAACAATTATAATATTACTCAATTTTGATATCATTAAAGAACTATGATGTTTAAAAATCACAAAATGAACAAGAGTGATCTCTCTAGGTCTGATGAAGTGTCCGGAATCATGGCTTAAAAGTTGTAACATCCGTCCAAAGATTAAAATATGTCTAATTTTCATAAATTTTTTGAGAATTTTTAGTGAAGGTCACGAGACTTTGAAAATGCCAAGCCATTTCCTATTAGCACCAGACATTTATCTTCAATCTTCGCTGATGCTTATCTTTGATCAAAGCTAAAGAAGTCAATGTCCATCACCAATCGTTATCTGTAATAGATCAATGAGGACATCCAACTTTGCTTAATTGTCTTCATCAATCATAGATTATTCGCCCTTGCTCATCCATCACCGTATGCCATTAGATGACTCCAACGCCCTATCGTCTTTTATTATGCTATAACATTCTTCGTTCTCTTTACATGCAAGCAGCGGGTATGGAGCTGAGCAAGTCAGGCATTTATGGAGAGCATGTTGACATGTTACAAATGCTTGTTTGTAAGTATGTTTTTGTTTGTCAATTAGTGCCACTCCTAAAAATCCCACTTCGTAAGATAGGAATGAGTTTTGGAATGGCAACAAGTCACATTATAAATATTATTGGATGACTCGACTGCACTATTTTTTTTTTCCTTCAAATTGTTGAAAGCATTTCTTGTGTATTTGTCTCAATTGGACTTCCTCTATATTCCTTGTATGCAATATCTTGCATTTGTTTATTTGGAGATGGATGTTGAAAAGTTTTCAAACTTTTAAGCTTTTTCTTGATCTATATCTATCAAATGACATAAATTAACATACTTCATAGTTCCAAGTTATCGTATTATATTTGAAAATAATTTGAATGTATAATGGATCTACGGTAGAGACGCTGATAGTTGGTCATCAATCATGCACTAAAGATGACACCATCAAAGTTATTGATCAGATATTTCTTTGGGTTATAAATTGGCAATCATCCATTATAATTGTCATATTGTGTGTTATGTGCTAAAATATTTATTTCTGTTGAAGATAGAATTTATTATTTTAATTTTGAAAAAAAAATAATGCACATATGCTAAAGATAAGTTGAAAGCAACTCATGGAGATATAGAATTTCTTATGTGAGAAACTAAAAAGGGGGAAAAGTTTTGGGGCACTGCCCTGTTAACGTTGTTTTGTTAATGCAAGTTTTAAACTACAAAAAATGTTCTTTCTAGTAATTGGAGATGTAATATATTTGATGTGATAGATTTGAACTATGAAAATGATTTCTATGGTGGAATTAGGATATGTCTGGAAGCGTTGGAGAAGTGATTGTTAGTAATATGCTCAATCATTCCTATACAATGAGATACTTGAGAACAAGGGCCTGTCGGCTTTGATAAAGATGTTTGAATAGTGACTTGTTACTGAAGACAATGGAATGATGGCTTTCAACTGGTGGTGATGATAAGCGACGGTATTGCTGTTGACGTTAGGTGATGTTGGGCATAGACTTTGTTGGCAATTATGAGCAATGACACTGGCTATGATGATATTTTGAAATATGTTTTTTTTTTTTTTTGTGGCATCAATATAGAAATTTCATCCCACTTAGTGGGATAAAGACATGTTGTTGTTGTTGTAATATAGAAATTTTGATGGTTTGATTTTTTCTTATGGTCATTGTTTTGTAATTAATTATACTGAAATTATCTTATTCTCTTATGATATTGTATGATCTTAAGTTCATCCAATAGCAAAATCATGTTTTGTTTTCTTTCTATGTTTAATGTGGCAGTCATCATCAAGGTTAGTCTTATGAAAAGGTGCCTTCATTGTTATTTATGCTTCCTTTATTTTTCCATTTTTTTTTATCATGAATACCTAGATTTATATGACTGAGAACCATATACTTGAAAACTTGCAAAGGACTATTTCATGAGATTTACTTTCAAAACTGATATAGTTTTATATGATTTTACTTGTAAGCGCAACATAAACATGTTATATAATTATAAAGTTCTTTTAGTTAATGAAGAATTCAGTGTTATAAATATATGAAATTGGTCAAAAAATTAAACACAAATTATTGATGTGTAGCTGCTTCAGTTTTTGAACTCATATGTTTGAATTTTATATTGATCCCATTGCCTTCTATTAAGTATCGTACGTTCATTTAATTCTAATAGGTTAAGGTCATGTTTTATATGATATGCCCAAGTCTTTTTAGGTCAACTTTCTTAACATATATTGAACCTAAAACATCTGTCTTCTTAATCGGATCATCAGATGGTCGACGTTTAACATTTCCAAACCATTTAAGACCAGTCTCTCTAATCTTATTTGCCCTTGATGCTACACCAACCCTTTCATGAATAGAGTCGTTTCGTATTTTGTCTCTAAGTGGAAAGCCACTCATCCACCGAAGCATTGTCATCTGGAAAACAGTAAAAATATTAAAATCACGTATTTGTCTGTCCACACAACCATCTTCACCAGCAGGCAACTATAATGCCATACCAGTGTTTAAATCCTGCAGCATTCCATGGGATTTCTGTTCCATCACTATAGCTCAGCTTTCTGGGACTGCAGCTCTCTATAATTGTCACATCTCTGGTGGAACATTGGACTTGAATTTTGGCAGTTCTCAATCATTCTCATTGGTTTTGGCTTCACAACTGTAAATTGGTTCTTCAACCGGTTTGATCTGAAGTGCTGTCAGGATGCCCAAGTTCATCTCCTAGAATTGGTCCGTCGTGTTTCGCGAGAGAAAAATCGGGCTTTGGCTGTAGTTTGGTGGGGAGGGTGATTATCCGCTCCGGCGACTCGATTCTTGTAGGGAAGAGCTCGTCCTAGTGGAGCTCGACCCCAACGCCGACGCCATTGCCTAAGTTCGGCTGGGAGAAGGGAACCATGTTATATTTGTCTTTTATCTAAATAACGTAGCAAAAGAAAGTTTTTGTATTATAAACTTCTGCATAATGCAGTTTTTTTCATTTGTAATTTTAGTATCTTTCATAACATAAACATATGTATTTATATTTGTTGAGATTACTTCCAACTAAATTATATTCTATTTAAAATATTAGACGAACTTATAACTCATACCTCAATTTTTTTTTTGGGATTAAAGCAGTAAATAAAAGAAAACTCAAGTTTAGGATTTGTTTGGGAATACATTCTGTTTTTTATTTTGGGTTTTGTGTTCAGTCTAATATATTTTATCTTTGTTTTTATGGAGGCTGGTGGTGGGCCGGTGAGGGTCGGCGGGGGTGGCAGTGGAGACTGGTGACAAGCGGAGGGCGGACAATTGCAGTAGTGCCGACGGGGGCGGCGACTAGAGTCCGGCTGCAGTGACAACGGTGAGGGGGAGGGAACCACGGGAGGTGGCCGGCAGGAGGCGAGTGGATTAGGAGAATTGTTGTTTTGTGTTTTCAAAAAGAGACAAAAACATATTTTTTCTATTTTTAGTATTTTAAAAATAAAAATGTCTCAAAAAAATAAAAAATAGATAGACAAATATTATTTTTATATTTATTTTTATAATTTTTTTCAAAAATAAAAAATAAAAAATAAAAATTGATCCCAAACAGCCCTTAAATTTCTGAAGGAACAATCAAGTGTAATATATTTAAAGACTGAGCCAAACAGACTCAAAAACAAAGAAGGAAGATCTCATAGAGGGAATGTATTAATTAAGGATAATACAAAATAGTTGAGCCATCAAAAAGAAAACAAGTATAAAACCAAAACTCAGTAATGAAAAAATAAAAATTGACCCCAAACAGCCTTAGTGCTAATTATTTGGGTGGTTTTTATTAGAAACAAATATATAAATAATGAAATTTATAAGATTGAGTGGTATTTATATGCAAATCCCCCCAGGAGGCGAGTGGATTAGGAGAATTGTTGTTTTGTGTTTTCAAAAAGAGACAAAAGTATATTTTTTCTATTTTAATATTTTAAAAATAAAAATGTTTTCTCAAAGAAATAAAAAATAGATAGACAAATATTATTTTTATATTTATTTTTATAATTTTTTTCAAAAATAAAAAATAAAAAATAAAAATTGATCCCAAACAGCCTTAGTGCTAATTATTTGGGTGGTTTTTATTAGAAACAAATATATAAATAATGAAACTTATAAGATTGAGTGGTATTTATATGCAAATCCCCCGATTTTTTAATATAATATTATTATAATACTTATGATTTTTACATTATTATTTCTTTTTTTTTTTAAAATCTAACACGAGCTCAGTTTAGTGCCGCACCAATCCGTCACTAATCCGCATGCGGTTTCCTGGCGCAAAATTTCTCCAATCCGGAGGATAAATGCCGGCTTCATCTTCCTCCATCGCCGGCTCTTCCAGCGCAATGAGTCGAGAGGGCGTGCTTGTGTGGCGCCCTATTCCCTCTCTTGAAACTACCGGCGGCGGAAGGAAGCTTTCCCGGCGGGTTGCCTCGGTCTCCTCCCCCGTGGC
>NW_018164636.1:217671-255722 GCF_001263595.1 Phalaenopsis equestris | reverse complement strand
GTAACGGAGAGAAGGTTGCCCTGGTGTCGCCGGAACAGCTTCTGAGGCATCCCCTTGCACTGCTAGCTTTGGTGCCCAACGGCGTAGCCCTCTTCACCGCCGGTGCCCTTGCAGGAGCCGCTGCTAAAAGCCTGACCGCCCCTCTCGACCGCATCAAGCTTCTCATGCAGGCTATAGTCTTTCCATTCCCTTTTAATCAATCAAGCTTTTTTAATACTCGAATTGGCGCCCTGTTTGTCTTATCATTTGCAGCCATACCTTATGGTTTTAATTAATTTTTTATTTTATTTTTGTTAGACTCACGCGTTACGCGTAGGAGAAGAAAGTGGGAGGAAGGAGATTACTTTTCTTGAGGTACTTAACTAATTTATGACATTTAATTGATTGATTTTATAAGAAAATTCATGATTTAGTGGTAGGGTGTTGGATGCTAGGAATTTGAATGAAAGGAAATGAAAAATTTTGAAAATCTTAAATTAGTGGTTTTATAATCATAACGAAGTCATAAATTGTTGGGATTTCATTTCTTAGTTTGAAAGCAATTCATTAATTTGCGGGCTAGGATTTTGTGATTCTTCCTTACCATGGTTTGGCTTAGTGTATTTATGCATCAATGCTGTTAAGACATCGTGCCAACTTTATTAGATGTTAGCATGTTCACAATTTTGCTTCAATGTTGTTGCATTCAAAGATGTAAGTATTTTCAAAATTATAATTTTTTGATTTAGGGCACTCCAGTTTGCCTACAGTGGGATTGCCCCTTTACGTTTGCCTTATAAAACAATTTTATTCTTTATAAGGCTTGTATGATAAAGAACTCAAACCGTTCTCTTAGAAAAATGATGTTGAAGTATTCTTTCAAGTATGTGAAGCCAAAAAGAAAAAGAAATACCAATTAAACATACCTTCTAGAGGAAGATTTTTTTTAGCACCTTCATAAATATATGCAATGGTAAATTGGATGTTGTAGATGAAGGAGAAAGGGAGACAGATGCAAGATGAGAATTAGTAGAGTTGAGAAGCGGCAAGGAAGACCCGATGCTAGGCGTTGCTTGATGAAGAGGACATGCGGTGAGGGAGATGGACTCTGGAGTAGAATCACATGTTGGAGAAGAATAAAGCATTAGTCAATGTAGAGAAAAGCAGAGTATGGGACTTGAGGCTTTTAATTGTCTTAATAGAAGATGCTGTGGCATTTAGTTGTTGTCCAATTTTAGATGATGACTTGATGTCACCAAATTTGGATTTAAATTTTTTCTTTTTAAATTATTTCCTGAAGATGTTAGCAAAACAGATAACTGACATGCTCTAATAACACTGCATAACATTACAATGTTAACAAAAATAAATAGCCCTTGTGGGTTCAAATTTCCTTCCAAAAAATGTTAATACAATTTTTTAGGCAGTGACATCACGCCTTGTGAGTTTATAGAACTGAAAAGGTAAGTTGTAATAAGTCTATATCATACAGGAGAGGGACCAAAGGCAAAATGTTATTTTTTAGGGAGCCAAGATTGTTTATAAGCTGAGGCATCCTAGAACACATTGAGAAAAGGACTTAAGGAATCTGATTTAAAGAGTGCTTTTGCAGAGTATCGGAATTATAATTGCATTGCATAATTATGCAACATTGCTAGAGATTGAAAAGATATTAGCCTTGTGTTATTTCCAAGTAAAGATTTAGCTTGATGATGAGTATTAGCAAGCATTTCTCTATCCAGATGAAACATTCACTTGTGCTAGAACTAAAAGGACCTATAGAATATTTGCTTTGTCAATGCAATGGGCACCTATTATATGAGTATGACTTGAACTATTTTGGCTAGCATAGTTCTTAACATACATGAAGGCAGTTATATTTTATAATAAGAATATTCTACCAAACATGATGTTCTAATTTCATATTAAGAGCTGAAGAAAGAAATTTCTTTGTGTGGTATTTAGCCTTTTGGGTTTTCTTGACATCATACTTTTTTGTTTGAATTTCAGATACAAGCTATTATATCATGATTGATTTTTTAGGATCTTGGAATATCAATGGTTGTTTTTGTCTTTTGATATGTTATCATGTAAAATTATATATAATTTTTATTGTGCATGTTGAATTTGGACGTAGTTCCACTTTATGCTGATCGTAACATTGGGTTAGTCATTCTTTCCTCTTGTTTGTAAGATAGCTCTTGTAACGCCTGATTTTAGTTACCCGGGAGAATAAACTAAGGATCGAAGCAGAGGAAACAAAGTGTTGGGAAGCCAAAGAGGGGGGGGGGGTTGGAATGAAGGGTTCAGAAGCTTAGGAGAAGCTTAGGAGTCGAGTTCGCCCTATAAAAACGTCGCGACGTTGGTGAGAGTTACCAAGCGATTGGAGATTGGCGAGTATGAGAAGCGAGCACAAGCTAGGTCAAAAAAAGACGCAGTGTCGCCTACGGTAGTTTGGCAGTAGCAAGGGTGACGCAGCTGAGGAAGGAGGTGTTGACGTCGAGAGCTCCTGCCGGAGGGAACGTCGTTGAAGGAGGAACGAGGTGTCAATGTCCAAAGACTCGTGCAAGAGGAAGAAGGAAGCCAACGAAGCCCTAAGCAATCTTTGCAGGGGATCATGGGAAGAGGTGGCAGATTAAGTTTGAGCACTCAATGCAAGAGGAAGAGGGGATATTGTAAGCTACTGGGTGACTCGAAATTGAAGTTGTAGTGCACGAAAAGTAGGGAGTCGAAGAAGGAACTCTTGGGTGAGGACAGCTTCGTATGGATTCCGCGTGACATGCTTCTTCTTGTGTGGTTAGAGCTGGATCGAAAGGGCTCGATCGAATGTAAGGTTATAAAGGTGAGTTTTCATAACTTTAATTAAACTGTTTAATATAAATGTTATACATATATTTTGAATAATATGTATATATATACAATTATGTTACATAAAATAAAATAATAAAATTTAATACTTAAATAATGAAAAATTATTAATTTATTAAAATCCTAAATTAATTAAATTTTATACCATGTTAGGTTTTCAATTTTAAAAGAGTTGACGTCAAGATAAATTAATCAACATCGATGTGAGTATTCATGTTCTTATTAATATAGTAATATTTTGTTTCTTCTAGATCAAATGTATTTATTAGTAGTATCATTAGTTATATTGAAATTACTGCAAACTTTAGATTTTGAATTCTAATGAATTTTTGTTCATATTGTATGAATGATATGTGTGCACAATATTATTTAAATTATTATTATTTAAATTATCATTTGAATATTTATAATTATATTATCTAATATTCTAATGGAAATGAAATATACTTTTAGTAAATAATGATTTTAATAGTGCTTATATGTACATGTTTGGCTATGACAAAGAATGATACCAGTGGGGGAATGCTAAGGTACCCGTGAACGTATATGAAAAAAGATATTGATATTAAAGTACTTTAAGTGATACAATTTTTAGACATTGATCCTATGACGGTTGTACAGATATATAATAATGTTGATATGTTATTGATATAGTGAGATTTTTTGAATAACATCAATTATTTGTATTGATTTAATAAAAATTTAACTGACATGCATATTACTTTTTTTTTCTTGTATTACTGTAATTTAAAAGTATAAGTATTTACTGACTTTGGTTAGTTCATCGTTGTTTTAAATTAACTTTCCAAGTTAACTAAGTAATTTAAAGATGAGTGATAGAGAAGATAATGTTTATAGAAGACGCGGACAACCCGTAACAAGGTAAATTTAAATATACTGATTTAATTTAATTTTATTAGTGGCTCTTTTATTTGTCAAATAGTAACTGAACATAGGTACCCGTGCACGTATTTGAAAAAAAGATATTGATAGTACTTTAAGTGGTGCAATTTTTAGACATTGATCTTATGACGGTTGTACATATATATAATAATATTGATATGCTATTGATATAGTAAAATTTTTTGAATAAAATCAATTATTTATATTGATTTAATAAAAGTTTAACTGACATACATATTACTTTTCTTTTTTCTTGTATTACTGTAGTTTAAAAGTATAAGTATTTATTGACTTTGGTTAGTTTATCATTGTTTTAAATTAACTTTACAGGTTAACTAAGTGATTCAAAGATGAGTGATAGAGAGGATAATGTTTATAGAAGGCGCAGACAACCTGTAAGAAGTTAAATTTAAATATACTGATTTAATTTAATTTAATTAGTGGCTCTTTTATTTGTCAAATAGTAACTGAACATATAAAATTTAATTTTCACCATCCGACCGTCTGTTTCCGTCTTGGTTAATTCCAAGCACTGGGCTGGGTCGTGATAGCTCTTTTATACTTTACATCATTTTTTTTTTAATGAACCATCTACATCAAAAATTTAGGTTGGCTCAATGCTCAAGTAACTTTTTTTTGGGATTCTTGTTTTAAATGCACATGGAAAAGATGTATTATTCAAGTAGACTTTGGTATGAGAAGCATAGCCTTATCATGAATTATATTGCCGTTAAACTAAGCTTCAAGGCTGAGTTCATGAGATGACCATTAAACTAAGCTTTCGGATTGAAGTCATAATCTACAATCCATCTCCGGAGATAGTTTTGTATTAAGCATTTTTGGCATCTCGGACCATAGTTGTTCTTTGCCTGCCTAAAATTTCTCTGAAATTCTATGGTGCTTGGTGGAGCACTCAGTTCGTTTAAGAGCTGTTTGGTCGAATGTATTTACAATACAAAGTAGAAGGAATGCAAAGTGAAATAAATGTAATGTATTTTGAATTTATGATGGTTTGTTTGAATGTAAATCAAATGTGATGAATGATATGTTCTGTTTGTTTTGATGAATTTCAATGATATAGAAAACTGTGTGTGTGTTTGTGGGGACAACAATGATGGTGACGGTGGTGTGAGCAAGAGTTTGCTGACGTGTGGGTTGTCCAAGGTGAGGTTAGTGTTCGATGGAGGCATGTTTGGTGCCTTATGGAGGCATGGGCTGATGTGAGATCATGGAGGTGAGGATGGGGGCCATGGAGCTGAGGATAGAGCGTAGTTCGAACATAGCAACCAGGTCTTAGGTTTTTCAGATTTTGCTGAAGAGAGGATTTTGGGGCTTGGAGGAATTGCGAGCTCATATTCTAAATTCTCCTGGTTTGGGAAAATTAAATAGAAACAAAAAATGAGCTGAGGGAGCGTATTCTAATTTCTTAAAGATATTACTTTGTATTTATTCTTCTTGCAATCGAACACCTAAAGATTTAAAATTTTTATATTTCTGTCTTAAGCTCAATAAATTTAGAACAAATGGTCACCTAGCGCATGAATCATGAAGGGCTGCTGAGGATGGTTTATGATTGTTAGTGCAATAGGAAAATAATTGTACAAGCAACATTTTAATGCCAAAGATTTTTGATAGAATGTTATTGTAACGGAAATAAAGTATAGCACAAACAATAGTTTGATGCCAGAGCTCGTGTTTTTATCATATATGCAACCATATGATGTCATCATGTGCATCTTCAGCCTCTGAACTATTTGCAGGCTTTTAAACTTATTGGGAAGGAGGAAGGCGTCAAGGGATATTGGAAAGGGAATCTCCCACAGGTTCCTAATGTTTTTTCATTCAACGTTCTTTGAAGATTAGTTCTTCTAAATTTTTCGTCATAAATGTCAGAATTTTATTTAATTTTGGCAGATTATGCGCATAATTCCATATAGTGCAGTGCAGCTTTTTTCATATGAAGTTTATAAGGTTAAAATTCTTTATTTTATATATTTATGGTTCCCTTTTTCCCTTTTTACGTCTATGCTTTTTTTTTTCCAACATATTTTGAATCTTGTTATTTGGTTTTTCATTTGTAGAAAGTTTTCAGCGACAAGGATGGAGAGCTCTCTGTTGTTGGTAGACTTTTTGCCGGTGCTTGTGCTGGGATGACCTCAACCTTTGTGAGTTTTCTGATGCCCGTCAAATACTTGATGTATAATATGCCTGTTGCATAAGATGCATTATTTATGCATTCATTGTACATTATCTTAAATTTGTTATTTTCTTAGTTAACCTATCCTCTTGATGTGCTACGTCTAAGATTAGCAGTTGAAACTGGATCCCAAACTATGTCTCAGGTAAATTTGTTCTTCTGTTTACTTGTTTAGAATTTGTAGTCATGCGGCTTCTTGTTTACAGATTGCCCTAAGCATGTTAAGAGAAGAAGGTTTTTCTTCATTTTATGGTGGTCTTGGCCCATCCCTCATTGGAATAGCACCTTATATTGCTGTAAACTTCTGCATATTTGACTTGTGAGACTGTTTTTCTTCTGTTTCCACGGAAAATTTCATTGAGATTGCACAATGTCAGGCTAATTACCAAGCATTTTTTTGTCTATGTTTTTTGATAGAATGAAGAAATCTCTTCCAGAGAAGGATAGGAAGAGGCCAGAGTCATCTCTGATAACTGCAATGGTGTCTGCCTCAGTGGCCACATTTATGTGTTATCCCCTTGATACTGTGAGAAGGCAGATGCAAATGAAAGGCTCACCTTACAATACCATTTTTGACGCTTTTCCTGGTAAGATATGGTTTTTCTAGTTGATTTGTATCATAATATAAATCAAATTGTGAAGCATCACTGTTTAATTTCTTTAGAAATATCAATTCATTGTAAGTTGCACAAGGTTTCAAAAATGTCTCTTTAGTTTATTATCTATGCCCATTTTAGGAATAAATAGGATGATTGATAGTTTTTATTAGAATGGGAATAAATTAAATTAGGGGCATTTACATACATAACACTCAAATCTCAAGTATCACATAAAAAATACCTCTATTATAAACTTTTTAAAAGAGAAATATGCTTTTTCATGCATAGGTTATGAGTGTTATAAATATAAATATCAACTTTAGGTGTTAGATATGAAAATACCTAAGACATGTGTATCACTTTCCCATTAAATAATGGCTAGGATAAGGGCCATTGGAGGAAGCTTCCTGAAGGCCATCTTCGAATTGTAATTTCCTGCAACCCGTTTTAATTGCTTAGTCTCCTTTACAATTTTTTTTTACTGTGAAAGTGCTTAATATGCTATAAGGGAAGCCTTTCATCAAACGAAAAATGAAGGACTTAAAATGTTACGTGCCCATGGCCGTTTTGTCACATTACGTGTGAGCCAGGTTCACCCAGGATTCTAGACTCCTGCAGCTTCTTTGTTTGCATGTGCACTCTCGTATGTAGCTTACTCTCTGGACTGAAAATGTTGTCCAGACTGCTTCTGTGGACTGTACACGTAAGGGAGTGTGAAGACGTTTTTTACTACCAAAAATGTAGATTATGCGTACAACTAAATTGAGAAATTGGTTCATCTTGCACATGAATGAAATGAGAACTACTATTTTTGCATATGTACTCTAGGAAGCTTTAAATTTTGATTTTCTTAGGAGATACACATATATTTCACACAATGTTTTATATATATATATATATATATATATATATATAGATATATAGCATCTAAAGTTTAATATTTTTGTATATGATACTTAAAATTTTTAACATCACATAAAAAATACCACTAATACTGATATATTTCAAAAGTTAAATACACCTTTCTAGGTATATTATTTGACGTGATTGTTATCATAACACTAAAATGTTTTTTGTGTGTCTATAAATATTTAAATGTTAAATTCTAGGTTTTAGATGTGTAAATTTATAAGAATTGGTAAGTATTACTCCCCTTTAATTTTTTTTGTATAGTCTTCAGGCTAGAACAAGTTTAAAGTATTATGTATCAAATTGACAGTGTAATTTTTGCTATATCTTTAAGCTGGATTTTTATAACACGTACTACTTGGAACTACCTTGGTAATGCAGGTATTTTGGAACGTGATGGATTTGTTGGATTATATAGAGGATTTTTGCCTAACGCACTTAAAAGTCTTCCAAACAGCAGGTTCATTTCTTGTATACCCAGTTAGTATCAAGTTTTTACTCAGTAGTTCAATTTATGTTTTTATCCATTGGCTGCATAAAACTAAAATTTGTAAAACTTATTCCGTGTGCATTTTATAGAAAAATGATGTGTAGGAGCAGGACATAAAGTGGTGGAATTTATTTAATTGGTCGAAATTTGGCCCTATAAATGGAGTATTGCGAAGTTGAAAAACAAGGAATAAACTAACACATCCTAGTAAGAAAAAAGAAATATGAGATGTTACAGCGTATTTAATTGAATAAACTGATAAATTCAGTTGATAGAATTCCTTGGAATTAGCCTCCAAAGAGTCCCACACGAGCTGCCTGCCATTCTAGCCAAACCATAGCTAGCCATGTGGAGAAAATAGTTGGAATTGCCAATGGTTTTGTCGTGCGGGAAAAATTCATCTGCTATCCTTAATTTTTTACTTTTTGTTTTTTAAAGTCATGCATACACCTAAATATGCTAGGTGCTTTGATACAAGATCTCATTAACTGGATATAAAGTATCAAACCACTGGGCTAAATGGCTTGCACAATATGAAAAAAAATTAACTAGCATACTGACCTCAACTGTGACGACTTAGGGGATAGAAATTGCTGACATCAATCTGCCATTTAGGTGCTATATCTCTATATATAGAAAACTCGAAGTGCGGTACAACGGAAATAGCAATTATCCTTTGTTTTTTTAGTGATGAAAAAAAAAAAATCAATGTTTCTCTTCAAGCTAATTTGTAGAAATCATTCAAGTTATAAGATTTCTCCGTACATAAATATAGTACCTCAATGTGCATCCTCTATCAACTATAGAGCCTATTAATCAGCATCATTATGCACTCTTTTTTTTTTAGTTTCATTATTTTTTAAATAACCCCCTTCTTGGGTTCTCTTTTGAGTACTTAAGTATCCTTATGGCAATACTTATACTCTGCTTATTTTTTATGCATGGATTGACTTACAACGACAACACAATTAATCTTAGGTTTGGTATGAGATAAATAGATAAAATTTTCAACCAATTTTTGATATCCTCCCATATAAATTTGACTACTAGTGATAAAGTTGCTTAATTTTATTTTAGGATCAGTTGGAGTATCAACATGTTTGCTTCGAGTCAAGTCTATTTCTCTTAAGAGATCAAGAATATTTGATTTTCTTAGATATAGGAGTCTATATTTGTTTCTCACAAATTTTATTCCGAGAAAGTATTTGAGAGGGCCAAGATTTTGTCTACTCTAAAACTTCTGAATTGACCTTTTCTTCAAGGTTCATATTCTCAAATTATGTTCACCTATTATAAAATATCATCAATTTACAGTGGTAGACTTATCATCTATATATTTGTGGAACAATGTGTAATCAGGATGGGCCTATTTAAATAATCTCGTGAATACACAACTTTAGTGGATACTGGCTCTTGGTGATTGTTTGTTGCCTAACTGATTTTTTTTCAACTTGCATATTTGACTTATCTTTTTAAAGTCAGTAGTCCGTGGACCAATTTTCATGTAGACTTTTTAATTGAAATCATGAACATTTTTTGACATCTAGTTGGTGAATAGATCAATTAAGATTGGTTGCCATTAAGAGGACCCAAATTATGTTAAGTTTAACAACAAGAAAGTAAATTTTTCGGCGGTCAATGCATTTAGTTTGGGTAAATTTTTTTGCGACCAACCTATTTTGTATATTTTAATCAATTAATTTAATTAATCTTTGTTAGTATAGACCCATTTTACACCTAGCAGAAATTACACTATTAGTTTTTTTAATGATTTCCGTGTTTCATTTCTTATACTCATTTCATCTTCTACAACCTCTTATATTTTGTTTTTTTTTCTTTTGTAGTTTTTAGGAAGTTCTTTTTTACTAAGTTGAAAATTAGAGTATCATTGAGGAGAATAAATGTTTTGCTATACGGTATTGAGCATAGACAAACGTTTTCCTTATATAATGGTTAATTCTTCAATAATATCACATAGGAGAAGAGTTTGCGAGTCCCGGGAGTCTTGGTAAGATCCATTACAAGCTTCAAGATGTAGTTTTATTTCAATTATTTATGATTCTTTTTTGGATAATTACGTGCAGAGCACCCAAAACATTGATATTTACAAATTAAGCATCTAGGTGATTTTTTGAACTATCGAACCGATGCATTTATGCATGTCACGATCAAACTATTGAGACTTTGATAAAAATGAAAAATACGTATTGAGGTTTTATCATGAATTTTGATATTTGAGTGAGAATTTGTAAAATGGATGAAAGAGGGTGCTTGATTGTAAATATTATTGTTTTGGGTGATCTGTGTGTAATTGCCCCATGCTTTTTTTGAGAGTAAAAAGAGAATTTTTTGAAATATTTATGGACTAAGTGTTTTGTATGTTGGTGGGAGAGACTCTGGGAATAGAAGTTTTGGTAATTCTAATATTGTTTGGTCTTGGAAAATTAATGTATTTAGTGGTATTTGAGGGGTAGAGAATTTAAGAGGAACAAATATTAAAATTATCTTTTTCTACTTGAAGGAATTTTTTTGGAAGATGAGTTTATATTTTAAAAAAAAAACTGACACCAATAGACAATAACTTTTTTTTTTTTAGAAAATAACATTTATATCGTTTTTTATCTGCAGTGTAATTGGTATATATATAGGTTTTCAGATCAAGTTTATGCCTATTAAGTTCATATTGTGAATAAAGGCGATGCACTATAAACCCTTTTTGGAGTTATGGGTAGATTTGAAATATTATGAGTATTTGATAAGTATTTGAAAAAAAATTCAATAGATGTTTTGAATTAAAACAGGTAGTTACCAAGATATGCAGATGCCCCAAAATAATTTTGGGGCATTAATGGTGAATGTAATGAATTTTGCCATCTCTATCCTCTTAGAATGTGGTTGGGTTATTATTTTTCTTGAATGAATTGAGACAAGATATTTGATGAATAATCTTTTATGGTTTCGATTATTTATTGTGATGTGTTTGAAAACAAATATAGCAAACAAAAGTATGATCATCTAGAAAAAGTAACGAACCAGCATTTGAAATAAATATTTTGAGATCCAGATGTGTCCCAAATATCACTATGCATGGGTAAGAAAGGTTTGGTCTGTCTTGCATGACTTAAAAATAGATCTTTGGTGTTTGACAAGTTAATAGATTTCATATTGAAACACATTTGTATTTTCAAACAAAGAAGAAACAAGTTTTTAATGTACAAAAAATTCTATAATGTCACAATATAATTTGCTTTTTCTTGGGACGTTGAACGATTATCTGTTGATAGGGTATGTTTTATGCTTTTTGGATTTTCCATCGAAGTCATATTGTCCTCCAACCTTGCTAGCATATAATCTGTTTCCCTGATGCTTGGTCACAAGATTTAGATGAGAAACTGTCCTTTTGTTCTTCTCAATATTTTTCTTGCTGATTAGAGTTTGTAAGATAGATTTATGTAACACATAGTTTGGACATGGCAGGGTTAATTCTAATGTTTCTCATTCTAATAATACCTTAAAGATCGATCAACTATATTGACTATAAGAATAGGTGAATATAGCTTGCCAGTTGAACCTCTAGATTCAATATTCTGGGATTCTTGATCTCTATTACCATACATAATAGCTAGAGGAAAGTTACCTTTTTGGGCTAGAAGAGGAGCTAGAGCTTTTTCTAGGAGTGACTAAATTGTAGAGAAGATTCAAATCCTCTTTGTTCAGAGAAGTATTGTTAGGACAATGTCACCCAGATGGTTATTGGTTTTCATGGTTAGCCTCTTGCTTTATGTTTGATAAGCATGAACATCGTTGTGTTCATTTTCTAGATGAGAGAGATTAGCTTACCATATAGTTTCTTGCAATTTCCTTATAGTTGGTCTTGTCACAAACTTCGCTTGAAATATTACCTATTTTTCCCCTCCATGTCATTTCCTAATTTTTCTTTGATTAAGGTTCTTGGTATCTAAAATAATTGTCCTTTCTCAAATTTCTTCTCCTCGAACATCAGTGAATACTTCAGGTCTGTTTGGGGCAGCTGTTGATTATTTATAATCTGTTGATAAGTCTGATAATCTGATAATCTGCAGATTATCATAATAAGTTGGTTTGCTGTTTGGGGCAGCTTATTCAGAACAACATACTAGCAGCTATTGTTGAATAAATGATCATTCTGCCCTTGTTTGGTTAAGCTGTTTGCAACAAAACTGTATGAACACAAAAATAGATAAAACAGAACGCGTAAATCATTACAGATCAGTTCATTTAGGTGGAATATTTTTGTTTTCTTTCAGATCATTATATTTTCATGTCATAGTGCCAAGATAAAATGCACAATCCATCTCAAAGTTTAATATAGGATACAAAAATCTTTTAGGTATCAAAAATAGAAGGGGTCAAGGATGAGGTGTATCTACATTTTTAATCTTAATTTTACTAAAAACATCTTTTAATGAATATATTGTAAAAATTATTAAAATTTATAATAAATTTATTTTAAATAAATTTTATAATTTCTAATCGAATGTTTTGCGCTAATAATTAAAAAAAAGGACAATAACCTGCACCGATAGTGAAAGAGGCTACAAAGACGAAAGAAAAAAGGGCTAAAAAATTCCTCTTTTTTCATCCATACTATCTAACTGATTCTCTCCCCTCGCTCACCTAATTACTCCGCCGTCTTCTCCTTCCCTTCGCGCATTCTCAATTTTTTCTCTTCGGCCACCCCTCCGGAGATCAGCAACGTCAGCATACTCTGGCTGGAAGCACCATCTTCTTCTCGCAAGCAGAGGTAGGCTTCAGCTTCCGCCGCGGCTAGGCGGGTTAGGCTGCTTGGTTGCTGAAGCATCTTCTTTGGTGGTGTCAATGGAAACTTCGGCGGACAACGTAGCGGGGGCGGAAGATGGAAGAGAGGATAGGGATCGCAAGGGAGATCAGGGGTATTTATGGCAACATACAAGCTGAACGCGGGACACAGGTCTTTACCCAGGTCGAAGACCCTTAAGGAATTCTTGGACGCGGACGCGGACGCAGTGCGGCATGGATAAGCTGACCGAATGCTTCTTCCAAACACTGCGGCGGCGTTTTGAAAACACCGCCGCACCCAAATAAGCTACCCCAAACGGACCCTTCGGCTTAAGTTAGTAAATGAATCCCTAGGACTCTTCCACGAACTTACTCTAGATTTTTTGTCAAGGCCTTCAAGAAAATTGCAGGTTATTGTTTGTTTTTTCCCAAGTTTGATGTATTTACCCGCACACTCCTCACACTAATCATTTAGCACTATTATGTTTAGTTCTTACTATATTATTGTATGGTGGAGTATTCAGTTGCACATATGCTTCTTTTTTGAGATTATGAGCATGATCTCTCATTCACATAATTGAGAAAATTTTCATGATTTGGATATGCCATATTGAATTTTTCAAAAATTGCTCGAGCAGCGTGTTAGACCAAATATAGGGATTTAATAGGTTTTTCCTTAGAATTGGTTAAGGGTTGCCTCCTTTAGGTTGACATCTATCATTCATATACCCAACATTTTCTCATCCTCTCAATACCATTTGATTTGAGCATGACCATTGGAAGAATTTCTTCTATCAAAGTTTGTAGGATGTGATTTGAAATGTTGAGTGCTCCATGGAGACTCCCACATTGATGGGATAACATGTTAAGGTGGAAGAAGATCCCATCTTTTCTGCATCTTTGTTTGATCCTTTTAGGGCCTTCTATGGCCGTCGACTTTTGATTAGCTAGAAATAGGCTCTGATATAATTTTTGAAATGAGATGTAAAGTAGAAGAATAGAGTTCAAGTGTCGGAATGCTTGCTTTGACCAAAACATAGCCTTATAAATAGAGGGTTATAAAGGTTAAAAATCGGGACAAAGTTAATACATCCTTGTCAGAATGTAAATCTAAAATATTACAATAGATTTATTTGAAAGAAAGTACTCAGTACAATTGATATAATCCCTTGTAATTATTCCCTTAACAAACCCATGCCAACCGCCTTTCATTCCGTCCCAAATTGCATCATGCCATGTGGACGAAATATGTAAAATTTCCATCTGGGAAGATCCGCCAGATGTTTTTTCCATGGGAGGAAGATCCGCTGGTTGCTTTTAACTGTGCTAGTCTAGGTACAGGAAACCGCCGGCCCCAACCTGCCATTCATGTGCTAGATTAGAGAAAACTTCTAGTTCTGTAGAAGCTAATTAGTATTTATTCTCTTTTTTGGCATTGGGCGGCAGCTGGTATATATATCTCTATCTATCTATCTATCTATCTTGTTTTTTCCCAAGTTTGATGTATTTACCCGCACACTCCTCACACTAATCATTTAGCACTATTATGTTTAGTTCTTACTATATTATTGTATGGTGGAGTATTCAGTTGCACATATGCTTCTTTTTTGAGATTATGAGCATGATCTCTCATTCACATAATTGAGAAAATTTTCATGATTTGGATATGCCATATTGAATTTTTCAAAAATTGCTCGAGCAGCGTGTTAGACCAAATATAGGGATTTAATAGGTTTTTCCTTAGAATTGGTTAAGGGTTGCCTCCTTTAGGTTGACATCTATCATTCATATACCCAACATTTTCTCATCCTCTCAATACCATTTGATTTGAGCATGACCATTGGAAGAATTTCTTCTATCAAAGTTTGTAGGATGTGATTTGAAATGTTGAGTGCTCCATGGAGACTCCCACATTGATGGGATAACATGTTAAGGTGGAAGAAGATCCCATCTTTTCTGCATCTTTGTTTGATCCTTTTAGGGCCTTCTATGGCCGTCGACTTTTGATTAGCTAGAAATAGGCTCTGATATAATTTTTGAAATGAGATGTATATATATATATGTATGTATGTATGTATTTATGTATATAGTAGCTTATTTTTTTGATATTGTTGGCCACATTGCAGCTTGCTGTGTTCATTACTAGATATATAAAGGGGCGTGATATTTGGTTTCCTTTCTTTGTGCAGCATTAGGCTAACAACCTTTGATATCGTTAAAGGTCTCATTCGTGCCGGGCAGAAGGAGCTGGAAGAAATCAGGGAGGAAAACAATGAAAAAATAGTTAACTGAAATGTTGTAGTGATTTCTGATGCTTTATTCTTCCAATGTAGATCTTCTTGTTGAGCATGAAGCAGTTCTTCTATTAAATTAATTTCATGATATTGCATGAGAGACTGCACGGAATCTAATTAGCACAAGGACAAAAGGCAATTGTCTTGCTGCAATTTGCTTTCTTTCAGAAGGGACGCCAGTATGGATAGAGCTATTGGGGAGGCTTTAGGCTGATGGAAGCTTTATTTTCATCATTTTCCTTTCTTTATTCTTAAATTTAAGTTGAAGCCCATGCGTATTTTTTGCAAATAGTTTTCTTTCAGGAATAGTCTCTTTTCAAATTTATACAAGTTTTGAAATGTAGATTTTCAATTCGCCAGCTAAAATGGTGTTTCTTGAATATGATTATGTTTTTCACTAACACGATGTCATTAGAGTGCCAAATTTCTTACTTCAGAATGATTGTTTTTTTTTTCATTATTTTTTTCAATTCCTATTTATTTGTTCTGTTGGTCTTTCAGATGTGATGAATGTTTGCTTTGGAGGGTTTTTTTTGGTCGATCTTTGACATGTTGTGTACCTCGAGATTTTCTATCGGATCTCGTGGTGCTATCCTTTTGATTTAGGGTCTCATTTTATACTTGTTGTATAACCTATTGCATTTTCGATTGCGAGTTCGCATTTGTTGAATTCACCACTTACATGATGCATTTTTTGCATTTTCTTTGGCATGTTGAGCTTATTAAGTTGTGTCTTTGGGGTCTATTCCCTTGTTCCCTTAACTGCATTTTTATGCAGAGAGTGGTAAAGCCTATGCTGTAGGTCTAGCTTGTATATGTTAGCACATTGGTGGCAAGGCTTTAGCTAATCTATTAGTTAACTTGTGGTGATAATCGAAAAATGAACATTGCAGGCTAGTTTATCTAGTTTTATTACTAGAGCTTATAGAATTGTTTTAAGAATCGGTTTGGGTCAACATTCATCACTTGTTATGACGAGTGTTTGCTCATTCAGATGCTCGTGAAGATCCTACAGGAAAGCTCTTTGGCCCAATTATGACGAGTGTTTGCTCATTCAGATGCTCGTGATGGAGCTAGCTCGTGAAGATCCTACAGGAAAGCTCTTTGGCCCATTCAATGCATGACCATTTATTAGAAGTATGTGTAGGCAAACATCGTGTAGATATATGTTTTAAAACCATGGTTAGGGTATAATTATGATTTTAATATCCATAGGTATTGTTTGACGTGTTTGCTAGCCATCGAATTTTCTATGTTGTTTTGTGTGTTTATCAAGTTTTGCACTTGTGCACTATCATATTAGCGCAATCTTCTTGTAGTTAACTAAGTCCAACAGGGAGGGCATAATTATTAAGTCAACTTGATGCCCTTTCCGCACGCGCCATTTAGCTTTCCTCCCACAAAACTTGAACTCGTTATTTGTTGCATGCTTATATTAACCTTTGTTTTGTAGGTCAAATCTTTCTTTTTGATTTTTTTTTTATGTATTTGTTAGATTCCTTAAGAAGGTATGTATAAAAATAAGGTACGAGCATGAGTTTCAAGAAACAAGATGCACAAGAATCGTATGGTGAGGACCAAAAGCAAATGTTCATGTATCGATCCAGCGGCATCCATACTTTTTTATATATATTTATTTATTTGATTTATTTATTTTGTGCATTGTGTTGCAATTTTTGCCTTTAATTGCTAGTGATTTATGTGAGTATGATTACAACCAAGCTCTCTAGGATAAAATCTTTACCATAAAATTTTAACTAAAATATTTACGAGATTTTAAAATAAATAATTTTATTTTTTGCACTTTCTTTTTCTACATGCCTCTCGGACCAATTTTAAAATATCATAATTGCATGAATATATCTGTCAAGCATGTTAATAGAACCTCCGCATTCATATTGCATGTTTCAAAGAAAGTGTTATCACTTGCCTGACCTGACTCCCAAACACATATTTATATGCTTAGGAGTTTTTGCCTAACTAGTTTAGGTTGCTAAAGATAGTCTTGTCTCAAACAGGATCACGAGTCCTTTATGGGCTGATTCGACTTTGTAGCTTTCTTATTTTTACTCAATAGGCTTCCTCATCATAAATTGATTTAAATGTAAAAACTTGAAAAATTGGAAAAAAATATAAGGTGTATCATAGGAAGTCTAGGAAAACAATTTGTGATGCTAAAAGTTATATTTTTAGTGATCTTTATAATTGATTTGATATTAAAGAGGGTGAAAATCATATGTATAAACTAGCCAAACAAAGAGAAAATAAAGTAAATATTTAATTCAAGTAAAGTGTATTGAAAATGAAAATCAAAAAGTGATTTTCTTAGAAGAAGATATTCATAGGTGGATGAGCTATTTGATAAACTTCAATAATTTTTTTTAAAAATTTTGATCAACCTTAGTGATCTTAATAACATTAATAAAAATAAAATATTTTATTTTTATCATCACAGAAGTGTGCAAATTATGGTAGGATCTGATGATCTCCGAATTGAAGTGTGGAAATTTTTAGGAGATTTTGGAGTTTCTTGGCTTACTAAACTCTTTAACATTGTTTTAAGAACTAAAAGGGTGCATGAGTGGAAGATGAGTATTTTAGTCTCTATTTTTATGAATAAAGGGGATGCATAGGAGTGTGGCAATTATTTTTAAATTATGGAAGAGGATAATTGAGCATAGATCAAGGCATGATATAAAGATTTCTCATAATCAGTTTGGATTTTTGTCGGACAAGTCTACTATGGATGTTATACATTTATTGAGAGGTTTGATAGAAAAGTACTGAGAGAATAAGGAATATCTATATATGGCTTTTATTGATTTAGAAAAAACTTATGATAAGGTTTCAAGAGAAGATCTGTGTAGTTCTTGAGAAGAAAGGTATTGATATGACTTAATTCAAGTCATTAAATCTATGTATACTAGAGCTATTACTTGCGTTCAAACATGAGGATTGACTAATTATTTTCCTATTTTAGTTGAATTACATTAGGGATTGACTTTAAGCCGCATCTTTTTTGCTTTAATTATGGATGCTCTTACTGTACATTTACAAGAAAATGTACCTTAGTGTATGCTTTTCATTGATGATATCTTTTTTTTGTGGATAAAACTAGAGAAATAGTTCAGGAAATACTTGAATTATGGAAGTCTACATTGAAGTCTAAAGGCCTTCATTTGAGTATATCTAAAACTGAATATGTGGAATGTAATTTTAGTATATGTGGAATGTAATTTTAGTATGTGGAATGTAATTTTAGTAGTAGTTGGTCCAGTGGCAGAGTTGTTACTACGGGTGATCAAATCACTAAAATGTGTGATTTTTTTAGATATCTTGGGTCTATATTTTTAAGTGGCGGTGAAATATATGGGATATTATTAGTAGAATTCAAGTTGGTTGGTTGACGTGGAGGAATGTATCGGTCCTATTGTGTGATAAAAAAGTACTGCTCAAATTGAAAGGAAAATTTTATAAGATGGTAGTGAGACCTGCAATGCTCTATGACACAGAATGTTGGCCTTTAAAAGGGAAGCATAAAACAAAGTAAAGCGTTGTTGAAATGAGCATGCATGGGTGGATGAGTGGCTTGACACTTAGAGACAAAATGTGAAATGAATATATCTGTGTTAGGGTTGGGGTAGCTCCAATGGCAGACAAGATTAGAGAGAGTCATCTTAGATGGTTTGATTAAATTAAACGTCAACCGTTTGTTGATCCTGTTAGGAGAGCACATGTTTTAAACTCGGTTTATGTTAAGAAAGATAAAGATAGACCTAAAAAGGTTTGGCTAAATTGTATAAAAAATGATCTTAATATATTAGAATTAAATGAAAATATGACACTCAATAAGAAGCAATGGAGAAGAAGGAATATTGCAGCCGACCCCACTTAGCGGAATAAAGGCTTGTTGTTGTTGTAGGCTTCTCATCATACTCTTGATGGGTATAAGGCCTACTCCGTCGTTTAAATTTAGTTAGATTCTTAGGAGACTTAGACATTTCTTCCTCTAACTTTAAGGCTGTTAAGCCACCTTCGGCAATGCAACACATAGATTGCGGACAAGTGATTATTTATCGGGTTGGGTCAACCATATTCACGACCAAGTAGATTTATAAAATCTTAATTTTGTATAATGATAGATTCATGGAATCCTGATCTATTTTATTTCTACCTATATATGAGTTTTTTTGACCTACTGTTGACTACCCTCTTTGGGCCCTTTTTATTCTCTTTTATTGAGTAAATTGTACTCGTCTTGTAGACCATTCATGTTGAGGGAAGTGCTACATGTTGGGTTACAATGGTTCATCGACTGCTTGATAATCTAGATCTATTTTGATACATGGAGGTTATTCCTACTGAGATGATAAAAACAACCTTCACATCCTATTTATACAGAATAATATAAAGCAAGCATAAATTCTCTTATCGTGTGTTTTTCTAAATATCCTCCAAGATGTTATTGACTATGAAGGTATGTAGTCGTGGGAGATCTCTTTGAACTAAAAACAATTTAAATTTGATTTTATCTTTTGATTTATATATGAAAGTATTTTATAAAGATTTCCTCATATATTTACTTGGGTTGAATACAATTTGATTTATTTTGGACCAATGTTCTGCACTTCATGTTTCAGATACTGTTTTCTATAAGACATCTTCATATATGTCCTTTTTATTTGCTTGGTTCATTTTTACATTTCCTCGCTATGTTTTCCTGAGCATAAGTTGTGGAAATGGAGTATTGAAAAGGCAAATGTGAAGAGGTGTTTCATTCAAACCAAAATGGGGCGCGAATAGGTGGGTAATTTGAAGTTAAAATTTTCCTTTAAGTCTCTATTCATTTAACCAATTCAATATGCTTCTAATTTTTTGTGGCTAGCCACCAATTCTTAAAAATGCAATCTTCATTAATCTTAACAACTCCTTGAATTCATACACCTTAAATTTTTCTTAACATAATTACCTTTGCATTTAGAAAATTTTAATACCTCTTGAAAGCTATGCTTACATCCTTTAAAAATCTAAAATTAATTTATATCCATATACATTTAGGAAAAGATTTGATTCATTATGATTGGCATGATAAAGTTGGGTTCAATTTCATTTCACAATGAAAAGATGGTTATAATATGAATATAAACTCATAAAATAATAATTTATAAACTAATATTAAAACTTCTAATAAGATGACACACAAGTAACATCTAAAATAAAGCAAGTATTTTCATGCCAATTTTCCACATTAGATAGCTATGATATATGAATGCAATTGAAAAAACATATGATAGGAATATTAGTTATGAAAAGAGACCCACAAGTTTCTTAAAAAACAAAAAGTCCTTGTAGGAGCGCAAGTTGACAAATTTGTATAAAAAAATATAAGATAGTTGTTATATCTAATATTAAGATGAATAATAATGATATACTTTTACTTTACATGAAATCATGCATAATAATGAGCATAGTGTAATTTGGATACCATATTGGTGACAAGTATTTCATTAGGCACAATGGTGATGATCTTAAATTTGGCGAAGCCACTTGTGGTGATTTAAATTATGATTGCTACTACCAAGAATGTGATGAGTTATGTATTGAGCGATATAGAATGTTAAACGAAGTATTTACATACATGAACAAGGAAGGGTGATAAGTTATATTATTATAATACAAATGATATAACTAGTTATTCGTTGAGTAATTTGTCATAGATGATACAGTGTTACATGACAATTCATTAAAATGATCACAAGCATGCATATTTTTTCTTTTCCATGTATTAACTTATATGGTGTATTTTGTATAACATGTTTGTTTTATTGCACATCATATTATATTCCCATGTGTGTATTTGGTTTAAGCAAATGTTAAAAATCAAGTGGAGGAAAGATTGTATCATTTAATTTTTTTTGTGACTTTATTATGTAAATATTTTATTTTATATAAATAATATATTGTATTTGTTTTAATGATGTAGATAAGAGAACAACTGTGCTTATTATACAAATAATTTTTAGACTATTAATAGCACAATCATTATAAATGAGAGTTTATTGATTATAATTCACTATTTATCATCCTATGTTGATTTACTATCTTTATGTGACTATAAATATAACAATAATTACTACAAGTTAATAATACCTTTTACTAGGGACATTATTTTGGAATGTATGATAATTTTTTATCAGAAAACACATAAAAATTTTTGTTAATCTTAACCAAAATTATCGAACAGTTAGAGAGATTTTAACTGGATTTATTAAATCCATTGTCAAAATTTGTAGAATTTAACCCTTTCATGATTTACTATATTTGGATTAACATAATTTATTAAATCCTTGGTTTACTATATTTGGATTAACATAATTTATTAAATCCTTGGTTTACTATATTTGGATTAACATAATTTATTAAATCCTTGGTTTACTATATTTGGATTAACATAATTTATTAAATCCTGCTAATTTAAATGTCATTATGCTTTTAGACATTATTTTGAAATATTATATTTGTACATTTTTTTTTCTGTCCCAACCTTTTCCCAATCAACCTTACTCATGACTCTTTTCTTAGATCTTCCAATTAGAATTTGAAAGGGCTTGTATGGTGATAAATTAGATTTAAGTTTAATAGGATTTAGCAAATCTCGGTCTCCTAGAAGGGTTAAATCTCAAAAACTGTTTGGCTACAGATTTGAAAAATCCAGTTAAATTTTGTGAAACTGTTTGATAACTTATATAATGATTTAAGAGTTTGTTACATTTATTATAATAAAAATCATAATTAAAATTTGATTATGTCGTTATTATGATTAAATTAACTATTTAATTTAATTTAATTTTTTAATTATACAAAATAATAATTAATTATTCACTAAAATAATTAGTTTTTTTTAAAAAAATATTAAACTAATTACTTATTAAACAATTATTTAATGTTAATAAATTATCAATTATCAATTATTAACTATATTAATTAAGGCAATATTTTAAATTGATTAACTATTAAATAATTTAAGTTTTAAAGTATATTTTTTATTTAATAATTATTATAATTAAATATAAATTATATCTAATGATAATTAATTTGATAATATATTAAAAAAATAATTATAAATAAATTAAATTAATAAAATTAGCTTAAAATTAAATTAAATTAAAAACAAAATAATCATTCATCTTCTCTTCTCCTAGCTCAAAATGCTCACCCACATCCCAAGAAATTATTACATCTGGATTGCATGTGTAGATGATAGTATTGATAGTATTGTGGGATATTGTACTATAATATCCCTACAATGGTACCAATACTACCACTAATATTACCATTCACACATAATTTGGATGTATCTCATCCGGATTAGTGTTGGGCGGGTCAGGCTTGGCATGGGTTGGGCTTAATCAGGCTTTGACTAGTCAAAGCGGGTTCGGGCCGGGCTTGAGCCCGGTTTTTATTTAAGAAACATAGCCAAGTCGCCCGCTCCATAGGCCGGGCCGGCCCACAGGTCTTAAGAGAAAAAGCTGAGAGAAAAATTAAGAATTATATGGCATGTATGTAAATCACCACTAATTAATTCATTTTTGTTTTTCAAGCCGGGGCTTATGTGGGCTGCCGGATTGTGATAAAATCAGGCTTGTACTGACCTGCTAAAGTTTTATTTTTTCCCATCTATCTCTGCCTCTCTAAACGGGCCAATTATGGCAAGCCCACTGTCAAAAAAGCTCGTTCTTCGCGAATAATTCGTATTTGGCTCGTCGTGGAGTTCGTATTTGATTCGTTCGATAAGCAAACGAGATGAATATGAAACAATTTTTTTTTCATTCAGTTTGTAAATGAACCAAACACGAACAATCATATTTTAAAAAATTAAATCCTATAAACTATAATATGAACTTCAGGTTCGTATCTTAGCTTAATTTTTTTTTTTTTTATATTTCTTTTAGATTTATTTAGTTTCTTTGAGTGAAACCTAATTTTTAGAAGTGAAATCTCGCATATTGCCTCTAGATCTGAATTTTTTTATGGATGAGATATAATATTATGATTTTATTTTGAGTGGTGTTTCGGCTATTTTGCATTTGTGTTGTGATTGATATATGTTTAAGCATTAATTTCATATATGTTTAAGTTTTTGAAAGATTTATAACAATTTGAACAATTCAAGTAATACAAACAAATTTGTAAAATTTTAAACAATTCAAACAATTTGAATGATTTGAACAATTCAAACATATTTCAAATAAATCAGCTTGAACACTAGTAACTTCAGGAACAATTTCAAACACATATAATTTCAAACGAACCTAAAACACAGTGTGTTCTGCTCGTTTTGAATTCGTTTAACCCATACGCTCGTGCCACCACAATCAACGCTAATCCGGATGTATTGATTTGTTGTCGCGGCCCCATGGCCTTTCGTGACCGAAACATCGCGATACAGAGACCGGAAACTCCCATCTTTCTTCTTTTTTCTTCTTCTTCTGCACTGCGCTATATCTTCCTTTTCGCGTGAATCGCCCATCCCCAATTTACTCCGGAATTTACGGACGGCCAAAATCAGTAAAATCGGGAGCTTTTTTTTTTGTTCGAACTGACCGTGTAGCAGGATTTAGGTCAAATCCAGGTTAAATCCTGCTCTAAATACTTTACCAGACAGCCCCAAAGTGTTTTCTTTTTCTCCTCAACCCTAGACCCCTTGCACTCTTTGCTTTGGCATCCATGGCGCTGAATTTACGGCAAAAACAAACAAGTATGTCTACTTTTTCGCCGTTTAGATCTTGTCACTCGGATTTCATTGGCATTCCGGTTTAATTTGTTTTGTTCTGCAGGCTGTATCATACGAATGCTGAATCTGAATCAGCAGCCGAGCTCTACGGCCGTCGCCGGCTCCGCTACAGAGGAGGTTTACAAGATCCTCGTTCTCGATCGCTTCTGTCGAGATATACTGTCTCCATTGATCCACGTCAAGGACCTCCGCAAGCACGGGATCACTCTCTATTTTGTCATAGATAAACAGCGGCAGACTGTGCCCGACGTTCCGGCGATCTACTTTGTTCAACCTACTCCAGTCAACATCAGCCGGATCGTGGCAGATGCCTCTCGTGGCCTTTACGAGAGTTTCCACCTCAATTTCTCCTCTTCCCTTCCTCGACCCCTTCTCGAGGAGCTCGCCGCCGGGTCTCTCAAGGCTGATGCAGTCGGTCGTATCTCCAAGGTCTACGATCAGTATCTGGAATTTGTGACTCTAGAGGAAAACCTCTTCTCTTTAGGGCAGCGCGATATCTACGTCCAGCTCAACGATCCCGCCGCTGGAGACCAGGAGATCGAAGGCATTGTGGAGAAGATAGTCAGCGGGTTATTCTGTGTTCTTGTCACGCTTGGTGTCGTGCCTGTAATCCGTTGTGCAAGTGGCGGTCCCGCTCAGATGGTTGCCGCCGCTCTTGACACGCGTTTACGCGATCACTTAGTTACGAAGAACAATCTTTTCTCAGAAGGTGGAAACCTTATTAGCTCATTCCAGCGACCTATGCTCTGTTTATTTGATCGAAATTTTGAGTTGGCGGTTGGGTTACAACATGACTGGAGCTACAGGTCGCTGGTGCATGATGTCTTTGATATGAAGCTCAATAGGATCAGTGTACAGGGGGAGAAATCTCAAGTAAAATCCTATGAATTGGATGATTCAGATCCGTTCTGGGTTTCTAACAGTTGGTCTCCTTTTGAGAAGATTGCACTAGAAATTGATAGTCAGCTGAACAAATATAAGCAGGATGTGGAGGAGGTGAACCGGCGTACAGGTGGGCAAAAAGGGGCTGAATTTGATGGCACCGATTTGATTGGAAACACAAAGCACCTGATGAATGCTGTTAATTCACTTCCGGAGCTTACTGAGAGGAAGAAGGTGATTGACAAGCACACAAATTTAGCCACAGTGCTGTTGGGTGAGATCAAGAATAGGGCTTTGGATTCTTTTTGTAGTTTAGAAAGTGAGATGTCAGGTAAGGGTAGTGTGGACAAAAATCAACTTCTTAGTCAACTTAAAGACAAAGGTACAAAGGAGGATAAGCTTCGGCTAGCCATAATTTACCTGCTCTCCATGGAGACAACTCCACAATCAGAACTTGAATCAATAGAAACAGCTTTGAGGGAGTCTGAAGTGGATACAAGCGCATTTCAGTATGTGAAGAAGATCAAATCTTTGAACATGTCAATGAATTCGTCTGTGGCTTCTGCCAGCAAGAGCAACATTGTGGATTGGGCTGAGAAGCTGTATGGACAGTCCTTGAGTGCTGTGACTGCTGGTATGAAGAATCTACTGTCAGGAGCAAGGCAACTAGCGCTTACAAGAATAGTTGAAGCACTAATGGAAGGGAAACCAAATCCTGAAGTGGATTCTTACCTATTATATGATCCTCGTGCACCAAGATCTGGAACTGGAGCGCAATTGAAGGGTCCATTTAAAGAAGGGATTGTTTTCATGATAGGTGGAGGTAATTATGTAGAGTACAGGAGCTTGATGGAGCTAGCACAGCGCTCACAGCCCACAAAGCATATCATGTATGGTACTACTGACATACTTAACGGTGTGGATTTTGTTCAACAGCTTCAAGTTTTGGGTCAAAAGATGGGATTAGGAAATAGTGGCATAAACCCATCCCAGTGAGAGATGAGAATTCACATTTTTTTTTCCTTTTGGTTTTATTGATGGTGCTTAGAAGTACAGAAAAGAAGTGCAGAAAATATTGGAAAATATAAGTTAACTTCTGGGCCGAGCATAGTTGAAGTTCTGAAGGTGGCATCAGGACTTTTTGGTTGATGTTGATTTCAGTGAGCAGCTTATGCATTTTACCTGATTTTGGCATTCTTAATCCAAAATATGGTTCGCACTTGTTTATACCCATACCCTTCGTGCCTGCTATTTTCAATTCATTTGGAATAAGAGATCTGTTATGCTAGAATTTGCTCTTAAAAATTAGTAATTTTGATGTTTTGAGTATTTATCTTGTCTTCCTATTCTTCTGGTTTGTATTTTTTTTATTCTTTATTTCATGAGCTGAGGGTGTCTTTGAAGCTTAATTACTACTTGAATATACCATTATATTATGACTGGATTGTTGTTTTCCTTTGCAAAAATTAGTCTACCTCCGCGGTGCAGTTGAAATTTGCTTTTTGTCCGAGTTTTTTATTGCCTAAAGATCACTTCAAAATTTTTCACTTTGGTGTCCATTGGTCTTCTCTGCTATCATTTTCATTGCAAGATGTTGGCACATGGTTCTTCTCGTTGAAACCAATTTATTTTCGTCACCTTTGTTTTTGCAATTAAAACTAAATCAGCTATCATTTGGCATGATTTTGTAATCAGAACTAAATCAGTTTTCATGTACCATGCTTTTTTGATTAAATATCAAGCTCAATGTGCAATCAGAATTTGTGGTTTTTGAATAAAAGAAAGACGTATTTAATAGGGGGATTTGCATACATACCATGCAATTTTATTGCAATTATATATCTAACACCTAAACTTCCCTTTTTGCATGCCTACCACGCCTAACGTTGGACAACAACCAAAATACCACCCTACGGGCGGTATGCATGTGTGATATGTATGTTGAATTGAGTGGTGTGTATGTTGAAGTCCCTTATGGGTAATGTAAACCGATAAACTTGCTTTTCATTTTCATTTCTAAGTAATTCATATTTTTAAGCTTATAAGTAGCATGCATTTTTGGAGCGTCAACGTACCCATCCAATTCAACGTTGGAATGAAAGAGTCAATCATTTCCAGATGATGAATCAACAATAAGTATTGGTCATTTTGACATCATTTTACTGTGAGTGATAAAATTGTAGTATTACATAGAATTTTGTGCTCAGAAATTACTAGTTGTTTAAACTTGATATAATATCATCTGATAAAATTTTCAACTTTTGTCCGACGAGTTCTGAAGCTGAAGCATCATCAGCTTTTGGCTCTACCATCTCTCTATATCCACCAACAAATGTCATTCTTTGACTAGCTTTTCCAACTGATTGTTTTCCTCTTGAAAGTAAACCTTTGTTCACACCACATTCCTTTAGTACTGTTTCCAACAGACTGTTTGCCTGCATGCCAACCCGTGGCCCTAAATAAAAATCCATTTTGCTTTCATCTTCTTAAAGCTTAAAGCTCAGATCCATTAATGTATCTTCAGTAAAAATACCATCCATTTAACTTGAATTTTCAGTAGATTATAACTTAGGTTTATTTTTTCTTTTTCGACGCAGAAAGACATTCGGGCTGCAACTCATGTTTTATATTTTTGCTTCAGTTAACAATTAATGGATGATTCAAATAGTTTACTTGGAGCTGTTAATTAATGAAATCACAATTCTGCATCTTAGCATTGGTTCATAAACATGCCTCCAGTGCTCCTCTATTGGAAAAGATGGTTTTTTCTGCATATTATGGCACATCTTTCAAGTTAATTCTATGGGGCTTTTACATTCATACCACCCAATTTATACGAATTTTTAAATCTGGCACTTATGCATTCATACCATCCAAATCATCTATGACATCAAAAATTTCATTCAAAAAGTAGCCACTACATCTCTAGTAGAAATCAACATTAGTAAGAGAAAAATAAAATCAGATAATACTGAACTTTCTTTACAATATGAGCAAACAAGAAGATTTGAAAGCCTGGAGCTTATCAAACAACACAACAGTCATTATAAGGTATCTTTGTTGAATTCGTAAACAGATAAAGTACTGCTCTTTGATATTTGGTAACACCCACAACAACTGAAGAAATTGGTGCAGCACATTGTCATGCCTGCTTCTTCCATAACCACCCAATCCACTACATCAAAAATTAGAGAAGATGTGCAAACCATTTCCATCACCATAGCACACTGTACGAGGTGAGGGAAGGTACCAAAACCTTATTTCTTCTTGATTTAGATGCACAAAAATTCTTGTGCTGCTATATCTGCATTATTCACTGAACACCAAGATGGAAATGCAGATCTTAATCTGTTTTTTAGTCTTACAAGTCATGGAACATAGAGAACAAAAGATCCAACAATTTCTCCATCCATCAGACAGTTCATCAACTTTATTTTGTGTATTAAAATACAGAGAATCGGAAACTTTAAATTATGTGTTCCATTTAAATTTCCGCAATATACAGAGAGAGCTGAACTAAGCAAATGGTACCTGTCAGAATCCAGAAAACAGCAAAACATTCTTGCCTCCGCAATATCTTCCTCCGTTTTAGTTGGCCGGAGTCTGTTTTCAACTCCTCGCTGGCCTCCTCCTCCAGCTTCCATTCAGGAGCAGGGGTGCAAGGTCTGCCCCCTTTTCGCCACCACAAGCTCTCTTTTAGCTTTATACTCAACTTATCCTGCTCTCTTGCCGACCCTTCATCCAGGAAGTTTGTTCTTTGAATAAAGCGGGAAGAGACGTGTGAGCTGCCACTTGTTCTCTCTCGGAAAGCTTGATCAAAGGGTTCTAATGGACAGAGTTAGCGCAAAGGTCACAACATAGGGGATAAAGTGCCGGTAGGGTGTTATTTTTGTTGTAGTTTAACGGTTAGCGTGGTAGGCTGGTAAAAAGGGAAGTTTAGGTGTTAGATATGCAATTCCTAAAGAAGCCCCTTCCTCAAAACAAATTACGACCTCAGTAGAAATTTCTTATATCTTAGGTATGCCTGAAAGTTTGATATCCATAATAGTTTCTTACAAAATCAGATAAGCAAAATAAATGAGTATAAATAAATCAAAGGTTAAACAACTTATTGTAAAGAAGCCTTCTTTAAGTTGTCAGGGGAAATGCAGTGCTTTATAGCCAAATTAGTACACCCCTTGAGTTGAAGGAATGTGACATACTCGGCAACCGTCAAATATGGAACTATAAACCTTTTGCTTTACAAGTGTTGCTTCTCTCTTCTTAATTGCCCACCTTATTGTTGACTTCACAAAATAAATCGGGTTTTCACTCTCTAATTTATATTGTTTTTAAGACAAACATACACATGATTAGATGGCAAGAGAACACCTTCTTCCTTAAAGGATTTAGTGGATGAGTATGTCACGTTCCTACACAAATAGAAGGTTCTTACACAAATATCCATCATATCAAAACACCGAAGACAAATATCCATTTCATCAAAAGTTTAAAGAAGTTTCCTATTACGTCAGAAATTAAAACATGATTAAGCGCGACTTGAAGTAGGTGATAAAGAAAAATTGGAAGACAAGATCAAGACATGTGTCATGATAAATTGTTCCACTGCTTTGACCCATTGAAAATTCAACTTGCCACCAGCTAGGAATTGTCTTGGACGATTCCAAAAACTTATGATAGGAAACAACTTCGTCTTTCAATTGTTGAACTTATCAATGAAAATAATCTATGACTTCATTAAAAATTGCATAAAAATGATCCCCAATCAAATTGTCTTTCTCCTCGAACCAAGTAAAAGCCCAATTACCGCGAGTTGGCTTTATTAAAAATTGCATAAAAATGAACATCTTAGAAAACTGTCGTGAGGAATTTGTACGGGGTGTTTCAAGTTTCTTATGCAAGTGCGAGCTTGTGAATATGAGCCCATATAGGCACAGGATTTTGACCTGCTCCTCCCTCTTACCTCATTGTTTGGGAAGGCTGAAGAAAAATCCACTGAATTAACTCCATCTTAGTTAGAGATTTGATTTACTTTATGTCCAATGATGACCTCCGGATCAACTAGCTATCTAAGAAGATTCATGAAAGTAACTTGAATATTATTTTATAAAAGAATTCTTTATAAATATGTATTATAAATTTGCTTGCTAAATAATTTAATATAGATTTAAAATTAACTATTTCTTTCTAAATAATTTAATATAGATTTAAAATTAACTAAGTTGGAAGTGTTGTTAGTTCAATTGGCAGTGTTACAGACTCAGTAATCGGCTTATTCACAACAATCATTGGTTCATTGCAAGGATGTTGGCAAGACCCTGGGTGGGGACTAAATAGTAGCCTCCATCACTTTACTTGCCTCAACCTCAACCTCAACCAATCTCATCCTTTTTGCAAGAAGTTTATTAGACTTTGGTCCTTCCTCTCTCTTTCTCTCTTTGAATTGCGTTGATTGACATTTTTTACATTAGTAGCTTTTCGTATGAAACATTAATAGCCTTCATAGAAGGAATGCTAGCCATTCAAGTTCAGAGGAATTTGTAGAATAGCTCGATTGTAGAAGACGAGGGAACAAAACCCTGAACTGCTGAAAGAAACCACACATTTATGGGTTGGTGATGATGTGCACTCTTTTTGAGTTAAAGCCATTAAAGTAGTACACTAGCTATGACAGGATGGTAAATCCTGTCATTTTTTATTTTCAATAAAATGATATTTTATTTAATTCTTTGTTTTTTTAAGTCATTTTTTAAAGATACAAGAGAATTATATAACTAAAATATACAATAAAATATCTCAAGTTTTTGGCTTAAGCAAAGTTGTCTCGATTCAAGACGCATGTCATAGCATCCTCAATCCAAGGCTTACCCAGAACAACTTGCTTTAGCTCAGAAGTTACTCTCCCAAGCTCAAAAGTTACCCGCCTTCGTTCATTCAAACAAGTTGGTGATTTCATCTATTTGATCGATGACTTCATCTAGTGATGGCCTCAGTCAATATTGAACATGTACTCTTATGTATTTTGGCTATGCACATCATGTACTCACATATAATTTTTTATTTTTGTACAGCTTGAAAGTAGCTTCTCTTGTTGCTTTCAATTCTTGGCTTAAATCTACAAATAGAGGTTCAGTGGATAGGTCTGTCACATTAGATCGTTTGTATGTAAGTCTTGTACTTTTGTTGATTCTCTTAATTTTTCACTTTCTTTATTTTTTTGTTTATGTAAGGTTTTAGCGATGTCGATGAATAAATGTGGATTAAGCACTAATAATTCTATTATGAATGCTTTGAAACCTTAACGAAGTAGTTCTGCTATAAGAATTTTATACCTTTTTACTCTTCTGGAGAAGGGAAACGCAACTTTATAGTTGTTTTAACTTTGTATGATAATGCATACTAGTTTTCATTTGATTTGATGGGTTCTCACAGATATTTAGTACTTATTTAATATGGGATTAAACATATTGGATGGCATTGGAAGGACAAATTTATCCCATAACGCAACACAAACAAGTGAAATTTTAATTAGTATTAATAGAGAATAATCAGCTATGAGATAACTCAACTTTTTCGTGGGCTCATGTATTTATTGGATCTTTTACAACCTTTCTCTCCATCATCAAAAATCTATACTGACAACTTAAAATTCCAAAGCCTCACATGCTTATTAGGTGGCAGACTTGTAGATGTAAAGAAGCTTTTCATATATGTTTTGAATCATGATATTTGCGTTATTTGTATGAAATGGAGTAGCTGTCTACTAGATAAAAACCCCATCAATACCTTGATAAAATTTCAAATGCAGAAAGTTTTCTTGTAGCTTCAGATCATTCATTTCATGTTTCTACTATTTCTTTTATTAAGTGCTTCAATCTTGTTTGCATTGGTCCAAGTAAAAACCAAACCTCAACATAAAGTGCAGCAATGAGAATGTTAGATTTACTCCCTATTTCACGCAATATAACATCACTTTTGCTTTTATGGAACTTGTTTCTAGGGCTGTGAATTTCGGATCTAGATTTGATCGAAATAAATGAGCCAAGCTATGAATTGAAGCTTTAGATCAATTTTTTTTCGAGCCAATTTCAGTTATACATGGATCAACTATAATTGATTTGAGATCGGCTCATAGAATTATATATATATATATAATCCCAAGTAAAATTAAATAAAACTTTTCACCAGCCAATTTCGAGCCGATTTCAAGTTGGAATGAATCCAAATAACTCGATTTGAGCCAGTTAGTTTCATTTTTTTAGCCCAATCGAGGCAATTCCGAATTGAAACAGACCCAAATAACTCAATTTGAGCCGGCTCGTTTTGATTTCAACCTAGATCATTTCGAGCTGGTTCGAGCAATTTCGAGCCGGCTCGGCTTGAAATTGAATATAAGGAGCCACCAGCCGTACTAAATCTATTCGAGGTGAGATTTCAAAATGACCACAACTCGGCTTGAAATAAGCGAGATTTCAAACTGACCTTGAAATAGGACCGACAACGGCCCTGCTGTTTCAGCTGACGTAACCATCAGTTTCACCATACCGAGCTTTTGGTATTGCCTTTTCCTTTGATAATGGCTCCTAGATGTTTGCTTTGCATAGGCTTGTTTCCCCTTTTCTCCATTCAAGATGATTAATTTGACATTGATTTAATAAAGAAAATTTAGCAACCAGAAAACTTGCATAACATTTTGATTAAAACTCTCACTTCTTTATCTTTACATTAATATGGCATTTACTTACATACAATCCAATTCCTATGTATTTACATATCTAACCCATAAAATTTACTTCTTTTTTTTTATATATATTTACGCCATTACGCCACTCAAATCTTTCATATCATATCAAAAATATCATATTTACGCCACCCAAATCTTTCATATCATATAAAAAATATCATTATTTTACATATCATATCAAAAATATCATTATTTTAATTTTTAAAATCTGAAATACACCTCTTCATAGATATGCAATATGGCATATTATGTAAAAATTGAAGTTTAGGTGTTCGATATGTACATACATAGGAATTTAAATGCTATGTAAATCTTCCCACATTAACTATCAAAAAAACTTGCTGATGTATATAATACAGTACTTGCTGCAATACCAGTTCTCTGTTTTTCTGCATATGTTAATGATCACTTATATGATAATAGTTAGATGCATATAATTCTTAAATTTTTCTTATAAAAAATTAAAAAAATATATTAACATAGTCGAATGTAAATGAGACAATGATATACTTCCAACTTAGAAAATGAATAAAGAGAGAACCAAAATGAAGAAAAGATTCTCCTTCCATGGTTCTCATAGCTTGAAATTATTTAGTTGGACCCAATCCATTTGAATTCTATAGATGAAGTTCGGAACATAGTTGTCAAACCTTCTTAAATTATACTGAATTACCGCTAGAAAAGAGATTTTTATTTTTCTTCTGTCTTCTTGTTTTATATATATATATGTGTATATTGTTAAGTGGAAACAGCCAAAAGCTGGAGGACTTATTTTTGTGAGGAAGATGCGGCGGCTTTCTTCATGGAAGATTAAAGGCATCTACATCAGTCTGTGTTGTTTGCATTAAGGTCACAATCAAGGAGGAAAATTGGTATTAAACTTATCCCAAATGTTTTTTTGACTTTTTGTGCTTGTGAAAGCATCTCATTTGTTTTAGCACTTTGCTTGTTCTGTAGCAATGACAAGCTGCCACAAGACAAAATTCTGAAATTATTTTATCATGGGGATTTGATAGATAAGCCAAAATGATGTGTTGTGATTAAATTATGTTTAATCTAATATGAACACATTAACTCTATCTCTCTCTCTCTCACGCACACACATACTTGATTGACATGTCCTCTTGATGGTGAGGTGCCTTTAGAGGATTTGTTTGCTTGGAAGGCACGTGTGAGAAACTTTATGAGGTAATCTTATTTGTGAGCTTTTTCATTTCATTATCCTTGGCATTTAAAATTAGCTCATATCCTTTGGTGGTGTGCATATTATTTATCAATCTACATAAACGTACATCTCTTATTCTTTAGGGTTCTAGATCTATTCGTATTTGTTTTTGGGGTGTAAGAATTTGTTTGTGGGGTGTCATTAGGAGTGTAAACAGGTCGAGCCGAGCTAAATTCATGCCTAACTTATGCTTGACTTGTCTGGTGGCTGGAAAGAAGAGGGGATTGCCACGATAGCTCTTCGGAGATGACATCAACCTGAAAAGCAGTTGGCTTGTGAGTCAATTTGCGGGCCGATGAGCCGAGCCTATAGAAGCTTGAACTCAAACTTGAGCTTGAGCTTGAGCTCGCACGAGCTCGTTAACAAATCAAGGGAGCTAGCTGAACTCACTTACACGCCTACATGTTCTACTTGCTCCTATTGGCACTTTCTCTTGAACTGAATTAATAGCCTCTCCAAAAAATTCATAAAATAGATACCATATTTATTTCAAAAGCAATAAGGTAATCCTACTATGCCACAACTGAATCATTTCAATTTCATTATTCATAATTTGATAAATATTGATGTGGCAACTGGCAAATAATGTTGATATTAAACTTTAAAGCGCTGTTAGATATGTAAATACATAAGAATTGCATGGGTATGTATGTAAATTTCCCAAAAATTAATATAAACTTTTTTTAATATTATATATAGTTTGATATATTCATGACACATCATTTTCAGTCCTAATAGTGCTGGTTCAAGCCCCCCTTATTCGGATGAGAAATTATAGATGCGGTGAAAGGTCGCCTCCTTGCTAAAGACAAATAGGCCATGGCCATTATCAAAGCCATGCTGAGATATTTATGAAGCCGATACCATATTTTAGCTGACACAGAGTCCATCATGCGTTCAACTATTGCCTTTGGGACCATTTATATATAGCATATATGGCTTTATATGAAGACATGATGGCCATAGTCTCCAATCTCCATCGTGGGTCCTCTTCTTCTTCCTCCATGACTACATGGATGTAAATGATAGAAAAATTTTTGAGAGAGACGTAAAATATTTGGTTTTGATTCGAAGATTATGGATTTTTGCTCGTGAGCCTTATTTTAACTGTGTGGTCCAAGGTCGTGAATGAACCAACTCATTCATGTTCGTTCAAATTAATAAGCTTGAATAATTTTTAAAAACACAAATTTTGAATGAAGTAAATATGAGCATCATTAAACTTGTTCATTTATGTTTATCAACAAACTCGTTCGTTGTACACCAAGTAACTTCTTTAATACTCAATAATAAGTTTGAATATAGCTCATATCATATATGATATATTATTTAAATAAAATTTGATTAGTTATAATTTATTTAATTATAGATTTAATAATTCTATTATTATATCAATAATTTTTTAGATTAAATATTAATTATATATTTATTTTATTATTATTTATTAACTATCTGAAAACTAACACGATAAAATTCTGGAATTGAAGATCGTTTTTTGTTCATTCTCTTTTAGTATGTTTGATATGACAGCCTTTAATTTTTCTCAATTATTTATACAATTGATGAATGATTTCATATTATGAGATAGTTTGTAATAATAGTTCATTTAATTTTTTTGCAGTTGTTTCAGTCTTTTTTTTTCTCTTAGAATTCATTCTTGTGAGAATATATCTATTTCAGACACTAGATGACAACATGTGGGTTAGTTTATTTGCTTATATAATTTTCTTAATTTATTACTTATTCATATTTATAAAATTATTTATTTATTTTTTTTATATAAAAATCTATATACTCGTTCAAATTACAGCTCGGCTGGGGCTGTGGTGGGGTGTGACTACTTAATTGCTCTTTCTCTAATTAAACTGTACAACAACAACAAAAAAACCTTAATCCCATTATGTGGGGTTGGCTACATGAATTTTTTTTTTCCATTGCGTCCTATTAGTGTCCTATTTTCATTTAGTTCTAATAATTTAAGATCATTTTTTATACAATAAGCCCAAGTGTTCTTAGGTCCACCTCAATGCCCAAGATTTTCTCGGTCTACCTCTGTTTTTCTTAACATAAGTCGAATCTAAAACATTTACTCTCATAATCGGATCATCAGAAAGTCAAACATAAGAAAATTTAAACAAACCGAGCTTGAACAATATGTGAAAGCTTGACACAAGCTCAAACTGAACAAAAACAATTTATAGTTGTACCAAGCCAAGTTCAAACTATAATATAATCGGCTCGATTATGGCCCTATATCTGGAGCTATAACTTTTTTTCATAGATGGAAGAAGACAACTAGGTCACTATGAATTCATCCTTCTCAGATAAATTTAGGGTTAATTTATTTATGAGAGAAGATAGCATAATTTTTTTTTTCGGTCAACTAATACAGCTTATAATTTCAATAATGCTTGATTTATTAATGAGAATGCAACTAATATATATGTATATACAATTCAAGCACAAGCCAAACACAATTTAATTAAAAGTATAAAAATATTTGTGAAAGCTCAACTCCAGCTCGAACTACACATGAACAATTTATAATATGACCAAGCGAAGTCCATGGATCACGCCCAAGGAATAGAGCATTGGTCGGATAAAAGAAAAGAGAGTAGAAGCATGAGATACAAGTAATATTATATTTCTAGGAACTTGTCCAATAGTTCCTTTTCGTGAAAATGACGTTCATATTTGTAAGCCATAGGAATGATATAGTAAATTAAATGATTGTCCCTCCTTTAATAGGAACGCTGTCGTCATTTATGAATAATTACACCTTTACATATTTGTAACTTGCTTAGATATACTTTAACCCTATAACCACTGTTGGCGTCGTTCTATGTTTGTAATTTTATTTGACACCATTTCGTGTTTGTAACCAGCTGGTTTGATCTCTTTGGATTCATTCGATCAACCAAGAGTTAATCAACCGATTAAATGATTTATAGTTGTCTTCTCCAAAGAAATTTCCGCAAAGGCTTGTTGCACTTGGGAATGATTGTTTCATCGGGCAAAAGGCACGTTACCATAATTTAACAGACAGATTTCTTTCGATCAATGAGCCTGAATAAAAAGAATCCTCTTGGAACGACAGTTGATCTTTCCAATGTTAGATGTCGGTTGAGTTTATTGTTTCATCAGGCAAAAGGCACGTTACCATAATTTAACAGACAGCTTTCTTTCGATCAATGAGCCAGTATAAAAAGAATCCTCTTCGAACGGCAGTTGATCTTTCCAATGTTAGATGTCGGTTGAGTTGTCAACAACAGAGCATGCAGTGTTCTTTGGTTCGGTCAGCCAAAGATTCGGCCGACTAGTGCAATGACGAATATTTGCACTTCTGCTTCTTTCCTCATGCAATCCGTTTGATTTCCTCGAGATTTGTACTGCCATATTTCTGTTGACCTCACTTTTGGTTGAGGTCTAGAAAACTTCTTTAGTAGTGCAATCCATTTGATTTCCTCGAGATTTGTACAGCCATATTTCTGAAGTATGTGTGTGTGTGTGTTATAGAGAGAGAAAGAGATTTCTCCCTATTATTTTGATAATTTATTTATCATTTTATGTCCAATTTTAATCAACATCATTATAATAAAATGATACTTAATTTCATCATCTTCTTCTTGTGTTATTCACCCATCAAGCATATGACATGCAAAAATTGAACATTATGAAAGTATTTTTTAGAAATGTATGTTAACCAGGATATGCCCACCAATCAAAATCCAAAAATATTTCAAAGTCTTCATACTTTGAAATCATCCAAAGAATTATCTTGAAATCATGATTGCCACTAGCTTGATGTTTCATATGAAATCCAATAATATACATAAAATTTAAACTAGAAAAAAAAAATCTACAATTTTGCACGTAATTATGAAATTTTTAGAAGATAATGAAAATTTAAGAGAAATGTTAAACTCTTCTTAATGACCCACATTATAGACACATGTTAGGCTCAATTTTAATAAAAGTATAGTACTTCTATTTTATTGCTGCAATAGGGATACATTTATATGGAGTTATATTGAATTAATATTTGTGTATTGTATGACAAAAAATGATGTGATTTTTAAGTATGTGAAGGTAACTATGTGAGCTAGCTCACTTTTAGTCCACCTATGCAAGCTAATCTCAACATTTTCAAGTAGAACCCAAATTTAAAAGACCAAGCCTAGCCTTGGAAAGCTCAAAGAATGTTTCCCATCAATTAAATGCTTAGTAAAGATTGATGGATTAAAAAAAAAATCTAAGGGATATTTCATTTCTCCAAGCTTCATTAACACAACACTTAACCATGAAAATTATGTGAAAATTTTATTTTTCACTTTGTAATTTTTACTTATTTTAATAATGAAACATGCAGA
>NW_018164636.1:208632-217571 GCF_001263595.1 Phalaenopsis equestris | reverse complement strand
AATCCGTCTCCTCCATCTTGGTCAGCTCCCCCTTGTTCGAATTCTCATCTTGCAAGATTTCTTCATAAGTTTGTGGTTCTCCACCATTTTTCTATACAAGGTCGGGTTTTCTGCCTTTGGCGCTCTATCACTTTTCAGGAAATTGGCCTTCTTCTGCTTCTCCATAATACATCTCTGACTCATGTGTCATCGCATGAGTAAACCTGTAGTCATATATAGTATGTCAGTTTTTTTACCCCGAGCCAGTACTAATTCTCTTTTGGTAACTTTTCAGGTGTTATATGAGAACATTACCGAGTGACCCCCCTCATTGAGCTGCCCAACAAAGATGAGGTTTTTCTTCAACTTAGGAACGTGTCTGACCTTTTGCAAAATCCATTTGCTCTTGTTAGTTTGTGCAATATCAACGTCTCACATCCCCACCACGTCCAGAGCTTTTTCATCAGCCAAATATACCTTCCCAAAGTTACCTGCAATATAATTTCACATTAACTCCCGACGGGAAGATGTATGGAAGGAAGCCCCTGAATCCAGTATCCAGTTATCACAACAGAACTGTGAACTGCCAGACATAGTGTATCCTGTATATCTTCAGTTACAACATTAGCGCCATTATTATTCTTCTTCTTAGGATTCATGCAGTTTCTTTTTATGTGGCCAGCCTTGCCACATTTCCAGCAGGTTGTCATCTGACCAGACTTTGATTTTGATCTTCCTCTGTTTGAGTTCTTGTCATGCGATCTCTCTCTGGAATCAATATTCAACGCCGAACTTGAACACGAGGTCTCGCCAGAATCCTTCCTGCGCACCTCAGCCAAAATTAAATCACGAATATCATCATATTTCAACTTAGATTTATTCATCATCATGGTTTCACAGCTATTTGACAAAGAAGCCAACAATATCAGCGCACGTACCTCATCATCAAAAACAATTTCAACATATGACAATTGATTTGTGATAATATTGAAATCATTCAGGTGTTGAGCAACAGACACACCTTCCGCCATCTTCAGGTTGAATAAATTCATCAAGTGGACCTTGTTATTTGCCGATGACTTTTCATACATACCTAATAAAACCACCATGAGATCTGCAGTAGTCATCTCCATGATGACGTTGTGAGCAACTGATCTCGACAGGGTTAATCGTATAACCCCTAGAACCTGTCGATCCAACAAATTTCATTCCGCTTGGTCCATCTTTTTTGGTCGTTTTCTCAACAACGAAAGATGAAGTTTTTTCTCATAGAGGTAGTCCTCTATCTGCATCCTCCAGTAAGCAAAATCTGTGTCATTGAACTTCTCGATCCATGATGTCATCACTTCGTCTCTGCCCGTCGTTTTTTCTTTGAAACGTACCAAACAAGATCTGATACCAGTTGTTGTGAAAAACGATGACAATAATTTCTAGCAGGTTGTCATCTGACCAGACTTTGATTTTAATCTTCCTCTGTTTGAGTTCTTGTCATGCGATCTCTCTCTGAAATCAATATTCAACGCCGAACTTGAACACGAGGTCTCGTCAGAATCCTTCCTGCGCACCTCAGCCAAAATTAAATCACGAATATCATCATATTTCAACTTAGATTTACCTGCAGAACTACTAATTTTTATCCTCATGGCTTCACAGCTATTTGACAAAGAAGACAACAATATCAGCGCACATATTTCAGCTTAGATTTACCTGCAGAACTACTAACTTTCATCATCATGGTTTCACAGCTATTTGACAAAGAAGCCAACAATATCAGCGCACGTACCTCATCATCAAAAACAATTTCAACATATGACAATTGATTTGTGATAATATTGAAATCATTTATGTGTAGAGCAACAGACACGCCTTCCGCCATTTTCAAGTTGAATAGCTTTTTCATCAAGTGCACCTTGTTATTTGCCGATGACTTTTCATACATACCTAATAAAACCACCATGAGATCTGCAGTAGTCATCTCCATGATGACGTTGTGAGCAACTGATCTCGACAGGGTTAATCGTATAACCCCTAGAACCTGTCGATCCAACAAATTTCATTCCGCTTGGTCCATCTTTTTTGGTCGTTTTCTCAACAACGAAAGATGATGTTTTTTCCCATAGAGGTAGTCTTCTATCTGCATCCTCCAGTAAGCAAAATCTGTGCCATTGAACTTCTCGATCCATGATGTCATCACTTCGTCTCTGCCCATCGTTCTTCCTTAGATTCAAACGCAAGCTCTGATACCAGTTGTTGTGAAAAAAGACGGCAATAAAACAAAAATGTAACGAGTAAAATTGCATGCAGAAAAAACACCAGAGCGACACAAAGATTTACGTGGTTCAGCAAATTTGCCTACGTCCATGGAGCTGCAAAGGATTTTAATTCTTTGAGGAATTATACCGTCGAGCACCTCGACGTTTACAAGAAAATTTCTATTTTCTTCTCTCACTTCCTCTCTCTCTCTCTTCCTCTCTTTCTCTTAGCTCTCCAGAGAAAATGGCTTGATCTATTTCTATTTTCTTCTCTCACTTCCTCTCTCTCTCTCTTCCTCTCTTTCTCTTAGCTCTCAAGAGAATTTGGCTTGATCTTGCTTGGCTTGGCTTCTTCTTTAAGCCAAAAGAGGCTATTTATAGAAACCATGAGATCGGTAGGTGGGAGATAGGTGAGCGGTAAGTGGGTGTGGTGGGTGAGCAGTAGATGGGAAGGTAAGTGAGATTATTAATTAAAAACCTAATTAACAACATTTAATTAAGGTGGACCGAATCTCCACATTACCTAACAATATATGATGAAGGAAATTGCAAAAATTAATGCTATTGTAAATTTCCGAGAATACGGATATCGATCGATCTGTAATTTTTTAGGAAATTATAAGTTCGTTCTCATTGATTTTGGTATTCTCTTCACTTTTGCTACAATTTAGCTTCTCTTCTATCCACATTATAATTTTATTAATAAAAACGGCATCATCTTATCAAATAATTAAAAAGCACTTTCGAATTCTTGTGTTGCCATTGATGTCATGCATCATAACATTATATCATCTTTAAGAGACACAGTACACAATTTCTCAACTAGCTCCGTAATCTCCACGTATTTAGCTATTATTTTAATAAAAAATAACAATAATAGACATTTAGCCATATTATATGAGGAAATCATGTGCTTCAAATTCTAATTATAAAGTGAATATTCATAAAATATAACTATAAAATGAAAATAATAATTAGATATATTATTTTAGTCTCAAATTTGAAAAAAAAATAATAATGTCTTTGATTTAATAATCAAACTATTGATTACTGAGTATAGTACTAAAATCAAATTATTATAGCTTAAACTTCTAATAATATCATAATGTCGTTAGATGGTATCTACAATATTTGCTTTTAATTTATGAACATATTTTGTTTTAAAGTAAGGAAAAAGGTCAATTAAATTAGTAATAGTTTAATATATACATTTAGTCTATTTAACATGCAAGTCAAAAAAGAACTTTCAAATTTAGTTGAGGGGCCATTGGATTGGATATAAAATAACATTAGTATCTGTAAAGTGAGGATTTTAAAAATTTTGGCTTTGTTTGTAAGGAATTTTCAATGCCCGTCCTATCAATAATTTTTTTAGTATTTACCCAATGTTAGCGACTGCGAGCTGCCACCCCAACGGTATGGCCACTTATCATCATCATTCATCTCCTATATCTTTGGGCTTTACATTTTTTCACTTAGTAGAAACTATTACGTGCGTTGTCCACATATGCGGACGACAACTGTGATTTGACCACGTAACTGTACACAATGACATGTACATACAACTATTCACATGTAATATTTTCACTAGAACCAAATGGGAATAGACTTTTGGAAGCTCAGCTAGTCGTACGTAATGCACGATGATGCGACGTACAAGAACATTGACGTCATAAAAATGGCTGTTGAGTCTTCTTTAGTAACCGAAAATGACAAAATAGGATAACAAAGTCATATAATTCAAGATAAAGAATCAATATCTAATCAAACCTTTATGATTTCTTACTTCTATTATTAGCTTACGCCTGCCTATATATCTATTGAAAATGAAGCAATATTCCAAACATAGATGAATTCTATCGAGCGAATATAACTATGTCCTTCATAATGCATAACACTCTTAATTTTATTTAAGTGGTAATTAATTATTGAAACAGCAATGATTAGGGATAGTGGGCACGGTTTACTGTTCTATTCCCATAACACGTTATATTTTATTCTGAGCTTATTTATCTAAGCTTCTCGCCAATCTCCATAAGATAAAATAAGTCTAATTATAGCTTTATGAAGTTATTAATCATGATATAATGTTCTTAATTACTCATTATAACCTCAAAAGGTCAACGTAGCACTTAGATTTGGTGCTAAATACTAATCAGCCTTTCGGCCGGGACCGCTATGGTGAATGGATGCATGGGGTCTTCTTAATTTGTTTGTGGAGATTATAATTATCATTAACTATTATGATATACTTAGAAATAGATTGATCGACTTATAAATAATTATTCTCATATGTACTAATCAACTAAGTAAATAAAGTGGACATAAGGCGGTTTTTTCACATAGAAAGCCATTAATTATAATCATTATAGGAGAAAAATTATCGGACTTGGAAAGTTGAAATTTTGATGTTGCTAACAACATTCTTAACTTTGGGGATGCAATTAAGTTGGGTATAAGACGAAATCTTAATGTGTCGAATGAAACAATGTTGAAAGGTCAAGAAGTAATTGAGGGAAGGCAGGTAATATATAATTGGTCATTGTGCCCTCAACTCCTTAGGTTTTATTTTTGTTGGACCAGCTTCACGCGATGTGACCTTACAACCACCGTCATCCGATCTTCTATACCTAACATTATTGTCTTGCTGTTGTCATAACTATAAACCTACTCATTTACTCCGTATTTTTAACTATTAAGTTTTCCCATGGCTCATTTTCCTTTTGATCTAAGAAGTATCTCTAATTAAAAATTTGCTACCCTCTCCTCTAATTCTCCTCTTTTTCTAAAGACAACCATTTGAGAGATCCACAAATAAATCTTCAAATTGTTCTAATGCATCCCTAACAGACTCATATCGATAGATTAACGCCATGGATTACAGGCCATATATAATTGCCGACATATTTTGTGGTGATAAGTTTATAAGATTGGGATTATGATGTTCCTCTAAAAATGTTGAGCATGAAAATGCATCATCCAATATTCTCTTGATTTGACAAAAAAGTTCATCATAATTATTTTTAATATAAAAAATTAGCCAAAAAATGATAATTATTAGAAGTTTTATGGAGGTAATTTTAATAGTTATTATTAACAATAAGGTTTTGAAGTCATTTAAAAGAAACATAATTGTCATAAAATATCTATTATAATCACTAAAAAAAACTAATTAGATTTTCAATTTCATATTTCATTAAGTTCTTGATTGTTTTTTAAATAAAAGAGATGACCCCAAAAAATGATCGTGAGATACAAATGTCAATCTTTGATGTGCCTCAAGTGCGGAATGAGCGACCACAATTATCACAATCATAATTAGAGGGAAGACTCTCTTCAATCAAAATACTGGGTGTCAAATATTAGTGCCAAACAAACATCAAATAATGATGACTGCTATCTAGCCCTGATATTTGTCAACAATCAAAAGTTGTCGTGGATGGATTTGATGTGGGTCAATGATAAAAAAACGAGTGATACAAACAATGTATTTTGATAGTAGGCATCAATATGATTAGCAACTGACGCTGGTTGACAAATGAAAGCATGCATCATCATTGATCAACATTGAACACCAATGTTTGTCAATTATTGACATGGGATTGATTACAGGTAGAGATTTTAAATCCCTCACAGTTTTTAGATGCATCAAAATTAAAAACACTCCCATAAATATAAAAAAAATTCGGCTTTATCATAAAATTTTGAAGGATATTATAATAATTTTTCATAGGACAATCAAACAATTGATTTTAATTGGTTTTCTTTCATTAAACTTATATTTTTTGTTTCTTGGTGCCTCAATTAAATCAAAATTAAGCCATTATAGACTTATTAAATTAATCTCATCAAGACACTCTATTAAACAAACAACATACAAAATTTGTAGGATATATGACAACATTTATAGCCATGAGATGTTTGTAATTATGTGATTGAGTACTTCAATAATGCGTTTAAATTATTCAAGTTTATATCAAACCTATTTATAACAATTTTAGGTTGATTTAAGGTTCAGTAAAATAAATTGGGTAAATTGAAAATGAAATAAATATATATATATATAGTGCACATGCATGATATATATATATATATATATATATATGTATATTATAAGCTAATTTATATCGGTAGCTATTTGTCATTAATGTGAGTCCAAGCTGTAACCTCTGCCAAGGGATGATGAGATCCTCATTTGTCAACAATTTGATCTCACCCCATCACATGCAATTTATTATTTTTATATTACAAAATAATTTCTTTCAATCACGTGGACAAAATTTCAAGCCTTTTGAGGTCTAAATAATGCTGCGTAAAATTCTACAATGATAATGGTAGTTACGTCCAGTACTATTTTTGAGTTATAAATGTACAAATATTGTATGCTTTTCTGCATATACGTGTGTATAAAATAAAAATATTGAATCCATATGCCAAGGGTGTTATGCGAAAATAATATAGAAGTGTAGAAGTTCACACAACGGCAATTAAATACAAAAGACTTGCGTGGTTCGGTGTTGAATCTATTTATCGTTGTCCACGAGGAGAGAAATTTCACTGGCATCGGATGGGAAGAAATGAAGATGGCTTGGAGTTATAACTCAACACTTTTATCACCATGTATCTCTTATAAGCACTAAGTCCTCATTTATAAAGGAGAATTATAACATATAAAGAAAGGAACTAAACAGGAAACAAATCAAATAAAATAAACTTGTGAAATAAAAGTCATAAATACAACAATCCCAACCACATATATTACTTCCAGATACGTGAGACATGATCAACTGAGCTCCAAGTCCAATTCAGTTGCACTAAGATGGGTGCATATGTATCTCCCTCCCGAAGGGATAAAGCTTCACGCAGTTCTTCAAAATGCCCTCCCAGGCAATCAATCCTGAGCTTGATTGTTCAATTAATTCCTAATAGGTAAATTTCTGGAGTGTTAGTACCTTCTTGAGCATGTTTGGTGAATTCTCTTTTGTATATATCTTCTTCAACATAACATTGCATTCCTTAATCAAGTCCCGAACAAAATTATAACTCACATTAATGTGTTTGGTACGATTATGATGAATTGGATTTTTGACCAAGAATATCATACTCTGACTGTCAAAAAACATCTTTAGAGACTCCTGATCAATTCTTAAGTCATCTACTAGGCCCTGCATCCATATTGCTTCTTTGAACGCTTCTGTAACTCCCATGTACCCAACCTAAGAAGTACAAAGCAGCAGTAGACTGTAAAATGACCTCCAACTGACTGGACTTCCTGGCAATGTGAATAAATAGCCTTGAGGTTACAAAATCAACACTTTCTTACCATACAACTCTTATAATCACTGAGTCCTCTTTTGCAGAGGAGGCTTAGAGCATATAAAAAAAGAAACTAAAATGGAAACCAATCAAAAAAAATAAATCCATAAATATAACAAAGGGCTCTTCAATAGTTTAGTTTTGCAACAATCTCGGAAACAGTTATTGTTAAAATGAAGGATAAAATTATCAAAATTACACAAATAATGCATTTGATTGACACTTTCACCAACTTTTATTTTGACAAAATTAATATTATCTTTATATATATCTTTGCCTTGCTCCCAAAATTATATATTTTTTTGGGAGCAAGGGTCTCTTTGTTGCACTTGTAGTGTTTGAATAAATATCTATTAAGTTGTTGCAGAAGAAATTATTGTTTCAAAATTATGTTAGCTATAACCGCACAAATTCAAATTACAAAATACAGCTTCTCATCATAACTTTTTTTTAAAAATAGGTAAAATATAAATTTGTCAAAACAATATATAATATAATACAACATCTCAACATCACCTCATCACAGTTTCAAACGCACGCAACATCTCCTCATCACTGTTTCAAACACACCAAATCAAATTGTGCATTGACCGGAGTTCCAACCGGTTTGAAGCATATCGACACTCATTGACGGGAAAATTATTACGTCCTAATGAGATAAGTGCGGATGGGTTCGGATTTGGTGGTATTTTGATAGTATTAATGGTATTGAAGTACAAATCACGGTCAATACTATCTAAATACAATCAACCACCAATATCATCTAAATATCGAACATAATAATTGCTCTGATTGGACCAGCGGTCACTTTCCGAGATCAATCGCACAGATTTGGTCATTTAATTTGATGGGGCTCGCTTTGACCCGGTTGGCCCATAAATTATTAGCCATTTATTTCAGCCATACCATTTCTGCTGAATGCTCACACACCGCTTAGAATTTCATTTTCAGGGCATTCAAGCTTTATTACAATGGCAGGGTTGCTAAATTTGAAATTTTGTGGGTTGATTCTGTAATCTTTCAATTGCAAGCCAACAGGTTGTATTATGTGGGTTCAATTTGTGTATTTAGCTAAATAAAATAGTTATATTTTTAAATTTAAATATAAATTTTAAAATAATGACATGTATGATGTGGTAGCTAAATGTTAGATAAAACAACTATTTCAAAATCAAATTTATGCCATGTGCCCTATTCTAATTTTAAATTAAATGATAATATGCATGATGTGATAGTTTTTTAAATTCAGTTGAATTTGTAGAATGCTATGCTAACTAATGCATAACCCAATCATCTAAATGAATTGGCATACTTGTACACCAAAGTTCATCTAAGTTAAAGTAAAAGTTTAAATTGGTTTGTCCAATTTTTTGGCCATGATCAACTTATTTC
>NW_018164636.1:206669-207307 GCF_001263595.1 Phalaenopsis equestris | reverse complement strand
TGTATGTATATGTATGCATGTATGTATGTATGGATACATTAATAGCTATATATATATTGGTGGAATGGATTTACCATGATTAAAAATAAATGTTTATTTTTTTACCATAATTTGTAATATTTTTTTTTATGGAATCGAGTTGTATAATTTAAGACGTTGTCATAATGTGATCTAAAACACCTTTACTAATAACGATTAAAAGGGTTACTATGATGTAGCATATAAGTTATTATATGGGTGTGTGTGTGTGTGTGTGTGTGTGTGTGTCGCCAGCCGTGACCTGTTGGTAGAGCAGCCTCTTTGAAGATCATAAGTCCCCTCAGATCATGGGTTCAAATCGCTATCTAGACAGTTTGCTGGTAGTGAGGGTGGTCCTCGAATAGCTAGGCACATGAGGGTGACTGAGAGCACATATAATAGCCTCGATCAATTATATATATATATATATATATATAACATCTATGTGAATATATGTATGTATATACATATACATCTATGTGTATGTGTATATATGTATATACATATACATCTAGATGTATGTGCATGTATATATATGTATATACATTTAGATGTATGTGTATGCATATATGTACGTATACATATACATCTAGATGTACATATGTGTGTGTGTGTGTGTG
>NW_018164636.1:166362-206569 GCF_001263595.1 Phalaenopsis equestris | reverse complement strand
TAGGATGAACTCAATGATACCAAATTTAGGTCAATTTAGGTCTAATCAACTCAGTATCAAGCCATTGAAGCACGTTTAAAGGCTTTGGATCGTTAATTGAATTTATTCAAAAAGCTGCAATTGCTCCAAACATAATTTTCTTTGTCATGCTTTTGTTATTGAAGTAGAAAAAATATATTCAACCATCTGCTAATTTTGGAAGGCAAGATTGATTACTAAAACATCTCAAGAGAAAAAGAGATGATTAAAATTAAAAGCTAATTTCAATATTTTAATGTTAATGATACATACTAGGAACATCCCAAAGTTCAAATTAAAAGGTGTGATCAATAAAATCCACCAACATATGGGAAAAAATGAGTATTTTCATCAAATTTTTCCAATTTTATAAACATTAGAAAATTAATCCCTCCTTCGAACATAACATTAACACCTGATGCGTCATTAGAAATTTTTTATCCATCCAACATGAATCTCGATGCATGTTTTGAACAATAAATGTTCTAAGTTCGAATTCAATGTTATCCAAGGCCCTAATCTTAACAATTTTAAAGTCAAACATATCGACTCAATAGGATGAACTCAATGATACCAAATTTAGGTCAATCTAGGTCTAATCAACTCGGTATCAAGCCATTGAAACATGTTTAAAGGCTTTGGATCGTTAATTGAATGGTTGAATGAATTCCAAATTTAACATATGTATATTCAAATCAAGCGTCTCAAGGAGAGGAATCCAACGAGCTAAAGATCACTCAATTCTAAGGTCACTAAGACACTCAAATCGTTAAAAAAAATCTTAATGATTAAGGAAGATCAATATCGGTCATCTGATCAGATAGGTTGTGAAGTTATTCGCCTAAAGATCAAAATGCCCCTACCGAATAAGTTATAAATGGATTCCCTCCCTTCATTTGAGGGAGGAAGGAGCAAAAGAGGAATTCCAAATCCCATTTTGGACTGAAAATCAGGTGAGACAACCACCTTTGACTATTGTCGACCCCCTTTCTTTGATCACCATCAACCACCGCCGCTCATCACTACTTGCAGCCACTGACCTTCTGCTATCAGCGACTCCCGCTTGCAAAAGTCATCTCCCAAATATGTTTGTAATGAATAACATGCATTAAAGATCCAATGATAATTTCTAGTCCTCATAGTCATCAACCACCATAATCAGTTGTTGTTGTTGATCACAAACAATTGGCGACTACTGCTTACGATCGTCACAGTCAAAATATGACAATTATTCTCAATACCCTTATTTTTTTTTTTTTTGTACTTTGTATAATAAAAAGTATTGTATCTAATAACCACTCTCCCAAGTTGTGAGCAAAGGGTATACATTTGTACTTGCACATTTACTGGTGTCTCCTCCTGTACCTTTTTTATTATCTATGTGTGTGTTAGATTTTTGTGAAACACTAAGACATTAAATTATTACTCCACCAACATAAATCTTTTGACAAGCAATAACATGAAAGATAATATTAATAAAAGTATTTTAATAATAATAATAATATCATGAATAAATCATACTCTGACCAGGATTATTTTATGATAAAAAGTTTATGTAATTCAGATTCCACCACTTTGATATTGAAAAGTTATAATAGCTCACTTTTTTCCATTAAAAAAAAAAAATCATCCTCCGAGCTAGACAACATTGAACTAAAAAAATGAAGGCCTGATGATAATAAAATTAAAATTTGTGCCAGAAAATTTTAAATAAAATAAAATTTATATATTAAATTTTTTCCCTAAATTTATATATTTAAATGAGATTTTTCAGGATATTAGCTTTTTTATAAATAATCAAATATGAAGTGTTATTTGCACATGCATTTAATTCGGAAAACATTAAATAAATAAAAAACATTCTCCTTCAACAGAGCAAGCCTTGTCTCCATTAAGAAATCTCTCACTCTCATCTCTGAAATCTACCCCCTCCGTCTCCCCCTCCCCCTCCCCCCCCCCTCTCACCCTCTCAATGGCTTCATCTTCCATTCTACTCATCTTCTCCTCCTTCCTTTTCCTCCCACTCCTCCTCATCACCCTCCTCTTTCTTCTCCACCGCAGGAACCTCTCCCCCCACCTCCCACCAGGCACCACCGGCCTTCCTATCCTCGGCGAGACCCTTCGCATGATCACCGCCTACCGTTCCGGCCACCCCGAACCCTTCGTCGACGACCGCGTTCGCCTTCACGGAGGCCGCCTCTTCACCACTCATCTATTCGGCGAGCTCACCGTCTTCTCCGCCGACCCTGAATTCAACCGCCTCCTTCTCGCCGGCGAAGGACGCACCTTTGAATCCAGCTATCCTTCCTGCATCTCCACTCTCCTCGGCCGCCGCTCTCTTTTGCTCATGAAAGGCGCCCTTCACAAGCGCATGCATTCTCTCATTCTCACCCGCTTCGCTTCACCCCAAGTCATTCGCTCCTCTCTTCTCCCCAGCATCGATCAACTGATTCGGCTTAATCTCCGGTCATGGGGCGGCGGTGTTTGGTTGCTTGATCAGGCAAAGAAGGTGTCTTTCGAGATGACGGTGGAGCAGACCATGAGTGAGGGGCCGGGAGAGTGGACGGAGTATCTCCGTCGACATTATAATGCTCTTATTGATGGATTCTTTTCTGTTCCTCTGTTCCCTTTCCTCCGCTTCACTACCAACGGAGATAAATGTCTCATCTTTACACAAAATTTTGTTTTTTTTTTTCCGTTTATTTTGCTCCTTTTTAATGGTGTCATGGGTTTTTGATTAGGCGCGGAAGAAGGTAGCTGAGGCGCTGATGGAGCTGGTGAAGCGGAGGAAAGCGGAGAAGATGAGGGAAACAGAAACAGAGGATGAGGAGGTGAGCAGGAAGAAGGATATGGTGGACGAGCTGCTTGAGGCTGATGAGGGTTTTACAGAGGAGGAGATGGTGGATTTCTTGCTTGCGTTGCTGGTGGCTGGACATGAGACGACGCCGGTCTTGATGACTCTCGCTGTCAAGTTTCTTACAGATAACCCCTCCGCTCTTGCTCTCGTCAAGGTGTCGGCTTTGTCTTCTCGATTTCTGGTTCTGTTTTGTAGAAAAAAGGTGAGAGCTTTGGATGGATCTGTGTGTGTAATACAAATTGGGGTGGATTGCAGGAAGAGCAAGAGGAGATCCGAGGGAGGAAGAAAGATGAGCTTGAGGCTTTGGATTGGAGCGATTACAAGGCGATGTCTTTTACACAGTGCGTCGTAAATGAGACGCTGCGCGTCGCCAATATCATTAGCGGCGTTTTCCGGCGAACCGTTGCTGATGTTAATTACAAAGGTGACCATTATTAATCCTTGATTCTTATCAATAATTAGGTCCTATAAGTTTAGCACTTGCATTTGTTGCTTAGAGGCCATTTGGAGGCAAAAGCTGAAATCAGGTTTTGATGTGGATTAGCTATGCAATTTGCCACCACAGAAGCTAAGTAGGTGCAAGACTCCGTTGGTTTTGTTGGGATGTTAGAACTCCCAATCTCCATATATTATAAAAATTGAGTTGGTATTTAGTTTTTATTCATATTAGCCAGATTTGGGACAAGGTTGACCTCAAATTTACAGGATGAGTCAAGCAAAACATGATTATGCTTGTTGCATTGAGTTTGTGAACGCATGTATTATTCAAATTTGAGCACAAATGGATTGGGCTGGCTAGCCCCTTTCCCTGTCTTGTGTGACAGAACATCATGCGATAGAGAGCTTGCGACATCTTTGATAAAGTATTATCCAACCAGTCGAAGAGGCATGAGTTTTCTATTTTTCATTCTGAATAATGAAAGCCCTTCAACTGGAGTCGAACAGGGCTTGATCGTTGTGAAGGTGCGAACTCTCACCCATCAAGATATTGTTCGTTTGGCCTAGTGGCCTCTCGGTTTTGTCCCATTGGTCTAGTTCCTAGGAGGTCACCCCCCCAAAGTGCGCTTCTGCACGAGCACTCTTAGCTTTGGAGTTTTTGATGAAATTCCTATTTTTACATCAAAAAGCGAGCACTCTTAGCTTTGGAGTTTTTGATGAAATTCTTATTTTTACATCAAAAAGTGCCTCGAAGTTTTGAAGTTCAGCTTCTTTATATCCAAGGGGTTTTATAATCTCCACCACTTAAGTAACCCACGTTCTTGTTGATTATCTTTATCCAGAACCATTTATCAAACAAGTATTTCTATCTTCAAACTGGTTTACTCCCATGAGGTCACTCATCCTAAGAGTGGTTCCGCACCAACACGCTTTACTCTGAAGTTTATGATGAAATTCCAACCGTTACACTAAAAAACACTATGATGTATAAAAGTTCAACTTCATTCTACTAAAGGGGTCACAATCGTATATTTGGTTTAACTAAAAATAAATAATTATAAAACATCTTGCAACAATTCATATTGACCGACCTCATCACCGTCCATTTTGCAGAAACAAAAGTGCAATCTATTGGTTGATTGATATTTTATACATTTCTTCTGCGCGCACTCATCTCCTTGTAGAATTAATGGTAACAAGGAATTTCTTTCATAACGATTATTGTGTGAGTTTATGAACATTCTATCATAATCTGACAATAAATCATATGATGGGTCAAATTTGTGAAAGTTTTATACATTGTCATGTATCATAAATTTCCAGCCTGTAAGGTTGGAGGAAAGGAATACTGAGTGTAATGTCTATCTGTATTCATCATTTTCGACATTTTAGGTGCATTTTCTTGAGTCGTCATTTTTTACAAATCTACCATCTATGTGAATTATCAGTTAGACACAAGCAGATATATCTTAGACAAATCATGAATATAATTTAGCTTTCTTTCATATAAACTTAGCTGAAACCATATGGCCTATTACAGGTTACATAATTCCAAAGGGATGTAAGGTGTTTGCTTCTTTCCGAGCAGTGCACCTCGATGAAAACTACTTCCATGATGCTCGTACCTTCAATCCCTGGAGATGGCTGGTAACCCTACAATAACCCGCTCTTAACGAAAACTGGTTTAGTTAGTGTCAGCTCGAACTATATTCGAGTCACAGTGTGGCGAACCCCCAACCTTTGCCCCCTTTGGCGGTGGCCAGCGGCTATGTCCCGGTTACGAGCTCGGACGTGTCGAGGTCTCTGTTTTTCTCCACTACCTCGTCACCTGCTTCAGGTACTCATTGTTGTTGCTCTTAATAATTTAGTGAATGTGTTTTGTTTTTTTTATTTTATTTATTAAAAATGTTTGAACTTAAGTATTGTTTGATGAACAGCTGGGAAGTTGCAGAGAAGGATAAGCTGGTATTCTTCCCCACCACAAGAATGCTAAAAGGGTACCCCATCCATGTGCAGTGCCATGGATCTCTTTGATATGATGATGATGATGATGATAACATGCGTAGCATTAAGCTTATAGCTTATTATATATAATTCGTTAAAATATGCTTATAGTAATGACCATGAATGTGGTTTAGAGACTGGAAGAGGTTTGTGGGTGAGAGATTTCTTTGTTGTACCGTGTAGAGTTAAAAGTATTCAGTTTTAATGGTATACTTTTGATTTCCTCATATTAATTAACTTTTAACTTATGAGGCAAAATATTTAAACGTCGACCATCTGATGATCCGATTAGGAGAGTAGATGTTTGAGTAGATGTTTTAAATTCGACTTGTGTTAAGAAAAACAGAGGTAGACCTAGGAAGACTTGGGCTTATGATCTTAATTTACATCTTAATTTACTAGAATTAAATGAAAATATGATACTAAATAGGACGCAATGGAGAAAAATGATTCATGTAGCCAACCCCACGTAGTGAAATTAAAGCTTTGTTGTTGTTGTTATCATTGTAAAGTTAACTTCTTGGGTAATCTCATGTTGAGTTTAAGTATTAATTTGGAGAATATGAGCTAATTTTTTGTGGTATGAAAGATGCTATTTGAGAAAGGTAATCTTTCAAGCGTTTTAAGTGGAAATCATGCAGTGAGAAGTTAAGTTGCATATTTGGTAGAGTATTTTTGCAGTATATTTCATAAAATTAATCTGTGATTGATCAAAATTTGAAAATTGAGTGAGTTTTTGAAGCGTTATTAGATTAGGGCGATCCACTAAGAAGGGTGGAGAGAACAAGATATTCATGTTGCAATGATGCATCGTTGTTGATTTTAGGGAAATTTACATTCTTAGCACACGGTTATGTATTTATGTAGCTCACCTAAATTTTCATGTTGCACAGCATATTGGTGCTTTAAGCCTATGCATATAAAGGTGTATTTCACTTTTAAAAAATGATGGTAGTATTAATTTTTATGTGATATTAAAGATTTGAGTGCTATGTGTGTAAATATGAAATTTTACATGTGATATATGTAAATACATAAGAATTGTGTGCTATGTCTGTGTACATCAAAAATGGGCCAGCATTGATCTTAAGAAGATTCAATGGTAAAAAAATTCAACAGTCCAAAAAGGAATGGTACATCGAAGGTTGGCTCATTATTAAGAGATCATAAGGCTCACTTGATCGATCGAGCAATGTTATGCAAATAAAGCCAAAAAGGCCAAAATCTTCTAGATCATGAGACGAACAAAAAAATGACAGGATGATCCAAGCGTGGGTCATTCGGCTTGAAGCTTGCCAAAATAGGATTTGAGCCAATCATTACAGAAAAGTTGACCTGATACAACAGCCTAACCTCTAGTAGCATTGATTTAAGGGTGGATTCAGTTCCACATAAATTTTCAAGCATCCCAAAGACACCTCAGAGGCTTTTTGTTAGGGAGCGAGGATTGATATTAGATCACCTGATTGACATATGCCGATCAAGCTCAGCAGCTAAGCTAATCCTGTCGACTCAAAGCCAACTATGACTAGCCGATCGAGCCAGAAAGCAGCTTGATGATAAGTTCATACATATAAAATACTAGAAATATCCTAGTACGGACTATTTTCAAACATGAGCAAAAAAGTAGTTTCATCATCTCATCTATAAATAGAGAAAATATTTTATGAATAAGACATGATTGATTATTGTTCATTCCTCTTTCTCTTTTAATATCTCTCTCTCTCTTTATGTCTTCGCAATCTCTTATTATTTACCCTAATTCTTAGATGTGATTCACAAACAAATCTAGATTCAACATCCTAAAATGTACAGTGAGCATGCATCATATTACAAAAAAGAAGATGGGTAGTTCAAGTAGAAAAATTCTATAACAAAGACGCCAAAAGGGAGTGCACCAAAGAATTCATGGCAGATCTAGGAGTTGAAGGATTAGATGTTGGATGTCATCTGAGGCGTGTTGACCTGGAAAAGAGATCAAAAACCATGAGATGAAGGACCGGCGCTCAATAACAAAAGTGTCTTTCTAGCCTTAGGGAGGGAAGGTGACTCCCATTACTCTAATAGTGTTGGGTTGGCACCAATCGATTGGCATTGATGCAGGCATACTAAGGTGCCCCGTCAGCTTGAGAATGCATTCTCACAACAAATCTCTAAAATCGAGCCTCTAGGTCGTTGATTTCCTAGATAAAGCCCAACTTTAGGAAGCTTTCATTGGACATGTTCCTAGCGAATCTGAGAGTTTCCCTTGTGAGCTTTAGATCTACACCTAAGCGAGTCGGAATCTCAATTTTCCCATGGCTTTGGCGGTTCCAACCTTCTTTGGAGATGTTGGGATAGTTTAATTTTGAAAAATGGGAAAAGCATTTTAGCTAGCCCATTCTACAAGATCGTGGAAGTTTTGTAGGACGGAAAAATCTTTGTACTTAGTCCGCCCTACGAACGGTGAAGGATTTCTTATACGAGAAATCGGAGAGCGAACTTTTCCACATTTCTTTGTCAAAGCCAGAGGCGGGCAGCTATGACGCGGATCCAAGAACTTCAACATTAGGTATCTACATGTGGTCATTGGGACGAGTTTGACGTATCATCAAGCATTTTTTTTGTTGCATTGCATAGGTGTGTTCAACTAATGCATTTATGCATGTGGATCATGTTCATATCGTATGTGTGATCACATGAGCACTTCAGTTTGATCGACCTTCATGGCCCAATCGCCTGATTATTTGGGTTTTATTGATTGCACTGGTTCGATCGGCTGTCCCGACATGATCAGCTCATTTTTTAGGCTCGATCAGCCGCCCCGGCCCAATCACTTGATCTTTTGGGTCTGATCGACTGCACCTGTTTGACCACCCGCTTTGGGATCGATTGGTCGTCCCGATCTGATCGACTCATTTTTTTGGGCTCAATCAGCCGCCCCGACCTATTCTCCCGATCTTTTGCGTTTGATCGACCGCACCGATTCTCTCACCCACTTTGGGTTTAATCGGTCATCCCGACCTAATCGACTCATTTTCCAAGCTCAATCGGCTGCCCCGACCGGATCACTAATCTTTTGGATTTGATCGACCGCACCGGTTCGATCACCCACTTTGGGTCTGATCTGTCGTCTCGGCCCGAACGACTCTTTTTTTTTCAGCCTTGATTGGTCGCTCTGGCCTGTTCATCCAATCTTCTGAGTGTTGACCTCATTTTTGGTTGAGGTCTAGTTTTTCCTCTTTAGTGACCTAGGGTCTAGCCATAGGCTAGCCATAGGATCATAGGATTTTCCTATTGACTATTCCTAGATGACTAGAAAAGGAACCCTCACCATTAAAAATTTAAAACCGTTCTTTGCTCAACCTGAAGTGTCACATATTGGTTCTGAACTCTAGCACTTAGTAGGTAGGGTCAATATGAAGGAGCTCAAGGGGAGTCATTAGCTTCAATCTTAGCCCAATTGACCCCAATCTTGCCCAATTTCAATTCCAAATCAAAATTCAGCATCCCCAATCCTATTATAAACAAAATTCAAGCCCAATTTGATCTAATTGCAAGCCCAACTTCATTTAAATCAAAAAGACCCAATTTTGCCTAAATCCACTAAATTAGCCCTCTAATTCAACTCAAAATCATTCGAAATTTTGTCAAATCCTTCATGATATTCTCCTACACCAAACTCAACATTCAACCTCAAATTTTAGCCCAAACTCAATTTTCATTTTAAAAGCCCAAATCCTTAAGTCATTCCAAATTAAGTCATTCCAAAAAGCTATTCCAAAAAGCTCAAATTCAATTAAAAGCCCACATGATGAATTTTATCCTCATCATCCATTCAATCAAAATCACTCCTAAAGTTCTAAATTCAAAATCAAAGCATTCCAAATCAAACATCAAGCCAAACTTCTCCAAAAATACCAAATAAATCCAAAATCCTTCCTCATGAAATTAGCCAAGCCACATGCAAGTCATGAAGCCACTCTTAAGCCATAGAAAACCAATGAGAGCCTTGCCACATCATCAAAATATTAATGGCAAGAGGCCAAAGCCACTTTCAAGCCTCCTTAAAAAGTTTTAACCCCTCTCATGAATCACTCTAACCCATGTTTAGCCAAATCTCTTTTGATGGTGACTTATCCTCAATGATTAAGCCGAACCAAATGATCTCCCATCCTCTTCAGCCCAAGACCAACCTTGGTGGTTGAACCCAACCCAAGCCATGTCTTGACCCAATTTAGCCCAAAATTACCCTTTTCCCATACTAGTTAAATCTCATACATTTACACATGGCCAACCCCAATTGACTTCACCAAGACCAAGCCCTAACCTCCCTGAGTTAGATGGTGACCCCTCCCTGGCCAGCCAGCCACTTTGGTGGCCGGAAAACCCAAAATCAAAAGTTCTACCATGGCCAAAACTCAAAGTTAAAACCATCCAAGCTGGCTCATCTCATCCCAATTGGATTTTTGCATTGCATATTGTTGGCATCCACATAAGCAACTTAGGGCACCCACCAATTGCCTCCGGTGGCTTCTCCTTCCCCCTCTATTTAAACCCACCCTCCATGGCCAAAGGAAGAGAACTTGAAATTCCTTGGGGAGACTCTTCCAAATTGCTTCCAGAGCTTCCTTAAGTCCTCTTAAGTTCAACCCAAACACCGTTATCTACTCAAAGCCACTGCTCGAGCTCAATTTTTTAGCCCAATCTCTAGGCCGAAACAGGACACCACTCAAACCTCCACCAAATTCAAATAATTGCACTCACACCATCCCCACAGTGAGAGAAGACAAGAGAAGAAGATTCCCCATAAAAGCCCCATCATCAGAGCACCCTAAGGTGGAATTTGATTGGACCCCCCCAAATCGACTTTGGTCGGAACGATTCACCAAGGCTTGAGGCTCCATCCCTAGGCTCTTGGGACCCCCACAAAGCTTCTACAAGCATCCAATCGAGGCTTCCCCCCTTGGACCAAGGTATTTAAAGTTAACCCTAAACCGAGCTTCATTTGATTCTCCATAGAGTTGATTTAAGGGTTGATTAATCGCATGGATAGTCAAGACGAGTCTATAGGAACAAACCGCATTAAATTTGGTTAAGTATCGAGAGAAATATTAAGCCTAGAAGTTGCACGGTTCTCGGGCTAGGGCTTTGGGGACGATGACAGAGCGCAGTTGGATGGAGCGTGTATCGGACGGATGACTGTGATGGAGTCGGACAAGCGGATGGAGCGGAATTGCGGGCTGACAGGGCAGACGCGTGGACGGCGGCATCGAATGGGAGCGCGCCGCATGGAGCTTCAGAGTCGTCGTAGGATTGCGTGGCGCTGCGTGGATAAGTAGAAAAATATGGCATTTTTATATTTATTTAAACCCCTAGAAGTTCAAAAATTCATAACTTTGTGTAGAAAAATCACAAAAATAAAATAAAAATATCATGTTGCTTAGTGAAAAGACGAGAACAATGTGGAAATATTTTCATGTCTATTTAATGCATATTTTATTTTTAATTAATTAAATGATGTTTTGATTATTTTGATTCTCCATTAGCATAGACATTTCACCATGGCATGGGACCATGGGGATTTTGATGTCTCTGTTGTTAGGCATCTCCCCTGATTTTTCCAAGGTCAAGGGGCATCTCTAACTAGATCTAACTAGAGATATCCTCTAACTAGAGATATCCAATTTTTAAGTTAATGGTCTCTGTTTTGGTATAAAAATTATAATAATTAAAATACTCATCAAAAAAATAGAAAACTTGTTTTGGTAGGTTTATTGTGGACAGAGGATCCTAGAAAAAATATAAACTTGGTTTAACTCATTTAAAATAATCCTACTTATCACCAACCCTAAAAATAAAGAGAAAATTAATTTTGAGTAACTATAAATGTAAATGATATAAAAAACTTTCCCCACTGTAACTTAATATTAGAGGAACACCCCATAAAAATTTCAAATCAATTGAAGTTAATTTGTACACTAAAATGAATCTTTAAGATAAAATGACATTTTTTTATATTAAAATAGTCATAATAATTAAAATACAATTCAAAAAAATCACCAAATTGATTTTCGTAGTTCCTTATGACTAAAGGAACCTAAGAAAAATAAAATTGAAATTAAAATGAACATTTCATTTTTAAGCTAATTTTGACTATTTAAATGATTAAAATTAATTAAAATTCATAAAAATCACAAAATTGTAAAAACACACTAAATTAACCAATTCACCTTGATTAGGAAAGCAAAATGATTTTGGGAATTCCTGATCACCTCAAAATATTCCTAATTTTTTCCTGATCACTTAGGACTCATTACAATATTTTTTTCCAATTTTTCTAAGTTCAAAATGAATTTCTAAGAATGTGTTTTCCCATTCTTCTCATTTAAATAATTCCAATAATTAAAATATAAATCAAAAAAATATAAAATTTATTTCTTTAGATTCCCTGAAAATAGAAATTTAATAAAAATAGAAAACTTAATTTTCCATTTAAATATTATTTTATATTTAATTAATAGTCAAAACCAACAAATAATTCTAATAATTAAATTAAACCTCTAAAAATCGTGAAAATTGGTTCAAGGGGTCCTCTGACATAGGTGAACCTATAAGAATTTTCTTAAGGGCAGAGGTTTTATTTTCATTGAGTTATTAAATTTTCATTAAAAATCCTTATTTTTGCATTAAAAATAATTATAAATTAAATAAATTTAGAAAAATCACATTTTCTCCTCTGATGTTTGAATTAATTCATGAGTGAGGTAACATAATTGTCAAGTCATTTCAGTCTAATTTAATGAATTATAGGGTATTAAGGTCTTAGGGGCAAAAGGGTAATTTTGGAATTTAAGGCTTATTTAATATTTAGGTTTAACCAAAGGGCTAAATGGATAACAAGTGATTTTAATTGATATGTTTTGATGATTGGAATATTGAATGGGGTAAGTGGTAGAAACCAATTCCATTTTGGTCATATAAAAGATAAATTTGTATTTTTTTCAAAATTAATGAAATTTAGAAGAATATTTAAATAGGGAGATATTAAGGTGAGGGGTTTGATTTTAGAAGATTATAACTCACTGATTTTAAGCCCCAACTAATAGTTTTGGGATGATTTATAATTCATGATAAGAATTAAGAATATAAATATAAACATTAAAAAAAAATCATTTTTCTTAAAATTATGAATCCACCCATTAAATCTTAAGAGCTTAGTAGTGAACTAGGTTTAATAAAAATGTTGTCTAATGAGGTTTAGAAAATAACTTATAATTAATTTAAAATCTTTCAAAACACTACGAGCTCATCCTTTGAAATCAAATTAACCAAATTCTTTAATTAAGTCAAGTCGCCCCTAAGGGTCTTTACCCATATAACTCATAAGTGAGAGTGATAATTACCCTACTTAAGGGGATAATCAAAACACCAAATTCACTGAGCATAAGGATATTAATTGGATGAACTATATAACAAATATGATAAAACCATAATGAACTCAAGATAATTCCAACGACCATGAAATGTCTAGGGTATTACCCTAGACTTCTTCATAATCCTTTGGAAATCTTGAAGGACATGTGAGCTTATTATAATTTGTTTAATGGAATCATCCTTAAAATTTAAGTACACCAAAGATATGACATGGGATTTGTTAGACACACTTTAAGTTTGTACTTTCTACTTTTTGTATAAGCATGTTGTAATTCCTACAAAATTATACATATATATGCTTTGCAAGTACTAAAGTTTTTGATGGAGGAACGAGAATATTCGTCAGTTACGCTTTTATAATTTACAGCGCTTTCTTTTCTCGCACTTTCCTACATTGTACTTTTATGTTTACAAACTTGCATGCTAAACAACGATGTCACCTTGCATAAAAACTAAAACCTTTAGGATAACCACAAAACTGAAACTAAAACCAAAACTAAAATTTCAAAATATAAAACAACTCAATTTAATCACAAACATCACAAAACAACAATTGCAACTAAATTAAGACGTCTCTATCGGATGATCGAGAATCCCTCGGAGGAAGTAATCTACGGTTGCTAACGAGGCTTCCCACGGTTTAAATGAAATTATGGAACTCATTAAGTGTGGTTTAGTAAGTTCATTTGGACTAAGTGAATCCAATAGAAAATAGTGATGCCGGAACGAGGGAACCGTAGGATCCTAACCGGTGACGCTCTAATCAAACTTTAATAAGCTCCATAATATTTAAAAAACCATAACCATAGGGACATCTGATTTGACATCATAACTAGAAAACTTAAATTCGTCAAATTCGTCACGACAAGGAGCTTGGAGCCAGCATTATGGGTAGCACGACCATCTTCAACAGCAAAACATGTCTTCACCAGCTAAAGCATTCCTTAGAATTAAACAACCAAGTCATAGGATCTCGAGGTCGTTCGCCTAGTGCGACATAAATCCTCAATTTATCTTTAGGCTTGTATCGTTCTGTCATACAATATAAGCCCTAACTCGTGTTAGAATTCCAAGGTTATCGTTCATTACGACCTAAATCCTCACATCTTCTAAGTTATTCTCACATCTTCTAAGTTTCTAAGTTATTTGTGTGATCATTTCATACGAATATAAGCCCTAATTAATAAAATTTGCAAAATGAAACATTCAACAATTCTAATCTTCGAAATTGAAGCCAAACAGAAGGATAGTTTAGGAAGTCACAGATGCTCTCCTCAAGATCTGTGACATCTCCTAGTTCTTCTTGTTTTGGGTTCCAAAATAAAATGTGCTAAATTTGAGACATTCTCCTTTCACACCTCTTTGTCTGATTTCATTGAAAAATCCTAATCATTTCACCTTTTTGAAGATAATATCCCTTAATTTTTATCGAGAGTTTTCTTGGGTGACATCGATTATCTAGGATGTAATTAAATTTAGGGGTTTGTCCTTATAGGAAGCTTTTCTGAACCCAGGTTAATATAAACCCTATTAAATTCTTCGTATTAAATAGGGGAAATTGTCGACTTATGAATAAAATGGTTTCACAAAATTAAACAGATGTCATATAATCTTTAATTTATTTATTCGAGTCTTACCAGTAAGTAGTGTATTTACCCTTCGGGGAGATACATTGCTTACGGTTTTAGGCTCATTAATTTAAACTACTGGGGATATGAGATTGGTTCGGTCTCGTATTTTCAAAAATTTTAAATATTATTTTTTTCTAATATATATGTATTAAATTAAATTAAAATGGGTGTTAAGATATCCATCCTAGCAGCCGACGACTTAACAACTCCTCAATTTTTTAGTGTCGACACTGAGTTTGATCAACCGCACTGTTTCGATCACTTTCTTTAATTCTGATCGACCCATCCTGGCCCGATAGACTCATTTTTCAGACTCGATAGACTGCCCCGACCCGATCTCCCAATCTTTTGGGTTTGCTCGATCGCACAGGTTCGATCACCTACTTTGGGTCTGATCGACCATCCCGGTCCGATTGACTCATTCTTTTCAGGCTCTGCCCTTGGCAGTTCTCCCGATCTTTTGGATTTGATCATCTGCACTGGTTCAATCACCTGTTTTGGGTACGGTCGGTCGTCCTTACCCGATTGACTCAATTTTCAGGCTCGATCGGCTGCCCCTGCCCGATCATCCAACTTTTTGGGTTCGATCAACTGCATTGGTTTGATCACTAACTTTAGGTTCAATCAATTGTCCTAGATCGATCAACCCTTTCAGTTTGGTCGGCCACTATGGTTCGGTCGATCAATCACTTGTATGTTTTCTTGCATGTGTATGAAAATTTTTATTTTGATTTAATGTTTTTGATATTTCATTACATGTAAGAAAAATTTTTCCCTATGTGCTTTTCATCGAGCACCCCCCACTTGTGAAGTCTCTTTGAGTGCCCACACTTGTGAGCATCTTCCCCTTGTATGATGTTGTATGCACAGAGACAAACACTTGTATGCTTTGGGAGGAATTGGCTCTCTCATGAGCCATTCATCTCACTTTCTACAATGCTCCCTAGATGGTCATAGATATTTCACATTATGTCAAGCATGAGTCATGCTTCTTAGCCACTAAACTCGTGCGGGGTATAATGTGTGTCAGCCTAGTATGTTTGGCATTTGTATGTCATCTACTTGACATTTCAGCCTGTCATATCCTTGATTGTTCTTGTATGCATGTTGCATATATTGCATATTTGCATGTGTGCTCAGTGAGTGTCTCTCGGGTAAGGTGAAATCATTTTCATATGTATTAACATGATGCAAACTCACTCGTAGTCGATGTCTGCCTATCATGTGACACCCCAGGTCTCTCGGGGCAAGTGTAATTCCTTTTCATAGGTGGTTTGTTTTATCAGTACCTCTCGTTCATGTGTGTCACGCTGCATGTAATATCCTTGCTTTCGTTTGCATGATGTGTGCTTCGCCTTTAGGAGCCCGTTGTGATTGTTTTGTGTTTCGGTCAAACAATCACAATGTGGACATCTTACATGTTTGTATGCTTATCCATTCACGTTGATGCCCTATCCTGCACGTTAGGAGAGTGACCCATCTGTAGGCTGTGATACTCGAACGAGTATTGCCCGCGAGGATGCATCGGCGGGCAATGTGAGTTTATGTATCACGAGCAACAAACAATATGATTGTGCTAAAGATACATGGACTCCAAAGCATGTCAATTGATTGCTCTGAGTCTGCCATTAGCGATCCATTATTTTAAAATATAAAAAAACAACTATTTTTGTGACTATATGTATTATTCACCTATTTTAAAATTATATATATGCTAGGTAATATGTAAACCCACATCTTTTAAAACGTCGCCCATTTTGCTTGTAACGTATTTTAAATCCCTTGGATCTATAGAATGAAACTGGTGTGAAAACCCCAACAAAATCATATGGTAACTAAAGACTTTACCCTGAGCACTTAGATGCTACTTCGGACACTTTTCCTTGAATGGTGTGCTAGGTTAGGACTATGATGCTAGGTAGTATTTGTGACGCCTCTGGATATAGTTCTCTGCTTGCTTGTTTGTTATAGTCAAGCGTCACTTTTATGCTTTTGGTATGATTATATGAGCAGATTTTTTTATATGCATTGTAGTATATTAGGTTGATCTTTTGCAGAGAGTCATGTCATATATATGCACACACACACATAGGTACAATTAAAAAGGGGGAGAATGTAATGATTTATATGCCAACTTTTGCTTGCAGGTGCTGCTTAGCTCCCTCACCTAGCATGAGTCCGACAAATTGCATGTAGATAGCTTTTTGAGCTAACATATTTTTGTGCATGTCCTATGGAGAGTGTTTTTAGCTTTATTGTTGGACCTCTTCTTTTTTTAGGCAACTACGCCATCTGTATATTGAGTGTGAGTTCCACCTCTTGAGCTACACCTTGTAGGTCACATGACTAGAGCTTTCTACTTTTAACATTAGGGATACTGAGGTTCCCATGAACAACACAATTCATGGATTACTGACTGGGGATCTCTAGACGTGTTGGGTCGACTACTTTCACGACTAAGTGGACTTGTGGTCTAGTAGCTTGAGATGACGGGTCGGTGGTACCCTGACCCAGCTACCTTTACTTGTTTAAGATCACTCTACCCTTCCCATTATTGAGCCCCTTTGAGCCCTGCTACTCCTTTGACTTAGTCGATATCATATTGGCAACCCAATTACCGATGAATCGCTTCCTATTTGGGATACAATGATTCACCATCTGCTCTTATGGCATGGTCAGCTCGGATGTATATGAATATCTCTGTCAAGATGATTTTAGTTATTTTGTAGGTTCTAATGTTGTCGAGCCGCTACCCATTTGGGATGCGAGAGATTCACTCTCTGCCCGGTGGTTTAATGAGAGCTTTGAAGCAATGGGTTATTTCTCATACAAAATAACCATCATTTGATGATCTATTCTCCATGTTCATGATAATATAAATGAAACTCCTTTTATTGAGAGTATTCTTGGGTAATCTTCAGAATGTAAATAACCAAAGAAATATGTTCATTTGGGAGACTCTTGAACCCAGAACAAAAATGTTTCGTTTGATTCTCTGATTAGATGTGGCTTATGTGGGGATTATCTTCGTGGATGTTGTATTTCGAGATACTTCGATCTGATTATTTTTGGACGTATACTCTCGACTCATCACACGAGAATTACCCATATATAAGGTGGACGTATACTCTCGACCCATCACACGAGAATTACTCATATATAAGTCTAGCTTGTTTCTTTTTATTTGTTTGCCTATTTTTTATCGTATATCCTTCTTTTTTATTCCTCTCCCCTTCGAACAGTTGATATGACTTGGGAGGGAAATTTGTTCGAATAAAGGAATTATATGACGACATATAAATTGACAAGTTGGTGACTCTGAGTCTTAAAACAAAAAAAAAAAAAAAACAAGTGGATTGATGAAGGTGGTGTGACATGGAGGCAACCCATTAATGATGCTCAACTTACAATAGTGTCTTGACATCGGTGGATTAGTGTCAATCAAATGTCAATAGCTGATAAGCGAAGGTAGTCTTACGACAGTGAGGGCCATGAGATAGTGACCCAGTGAAGCTGATAGTGATCTTATGATGGCAACGACACCTATGATTTCGTCAAGGTGATAGTGGTCCAACAGCAACAGTCGTGGTCTAATGACGTTAGTCGAGTGAAAATGGTATTGTGGCAACACCTATGATTTCGAGGTCTTCTCCCTCTATTATCATCTTCTATTGTGTGCTCTTTACAGTATTTTCATTACTTTGGGTGCTTTTATTATATTTTTTAAATTTTTTGAGTGCTTCTATGGTTTTGTTGTTGTGTTAGTATCTGCTCAAGTGAAAGTATTTGATCCCTCTGGTTTCGTGGTCTTCTCTCACCGCTATCATCTTCAATTATGTGATTTTTATGACAAATTCATTCTTTCAGGTACTTCTATTGTTTCATGTTCATTATGATTTTTGTATGTCTTTGAAGATCAATGTATTGTTATGGATGTAGGGGCACTTCAGGTGCTTTTTTCTCTGTCAATTGCTATTTTTACTAGATATTAATATGTATATAATCGAAGTGGTTGGTTTGAACAATATGATAAGGAAATATGTTGGTGCTTCGAGAAATCTTGACCGAAACAGTTCAATTCCATTTCAAAAAGCTGGTTCAACTCTCTTTTTTCCAACTTTAACGGTTTGCTAAAAGGTTGCTTAAAATATTTATCTTGAAGTTGACTGAAATAGAATTTCAATTTTTCTATTGTTCAAGTATAAAAAACATGATTGAATCTAAATTACATAATTTATTTATTTTAATCTTTTATATTTTACAGAATATTTTTTCTATTTTTTTGTTACAGATTTGCTGTATTGCTGCATCAATTACATAAACATCAAATAATTTTTTTTTCATTTTTTAGTATTATCATTTTGATTCGACTTATACATTGATGAATGCATTAACTATAAAGAAAAAGAAGAAGAATCTATAATACGCCGTCAAGTATAACCTCAAAAAGGGTTTCAGGCTTCACTGACACCTAAATCGCATATAAATGACATCTAAGCAGAATGACGCCTTGAGGGTTTGCTTCAGGCATGTCGGTTGTTTATTTTCATTATTATTTTGAGCCTTTTATTTTCATCATTTTTTTTTGCCGGCTTCTCTTCTGTTAGTTTTTTTGCAGGTTCTGCACTCTATGATTTGCTTATTGCTGCTGTCTTGCTTTGGGCCGATGCTGCTTCAATTGGTAGCTGATTATGTTTTTCTTTTTTTGTTGGCCTTTATTTGGTTTATCTTGTTATTTTTCCTTTTTATTTTCTTTTCTTGTTTGAGTTGTATTCTTCTCTTATTTTGTAACTCACTTTTATCTTGTAATAATGCTGGAAGAGGCCCTCACATTTTTCCCAAAAAAATTTAAAAAAAAACAATTAAAAAAAAAGAAAAATAATGCCATTTTCCAACAAAGATGTAAGGGTAACAAAAACCTAGAACTTGCATTTTGATTAAGCTATCAGACAGAGGGGCTGTTTGACTGCAAGCTTGATTTAACTTGAATAGGAAATAAATCTGGATTTATCAAATTTAATTGATTTAATCCTCACCGCATTAACAAGCTACATTTAACAGTTTGGCTCGATTTATGCTCAAATTATACTAAATCCACAAATCCAGCATAAATCCTAATCGATATGTACCACCAAACAGCCCCTAAAAGACTGATTTCGACAGATTTAATGCATTTCTTTCATATTTTATACCAAACAGCCCCTAAAAGACTGATTTCGACAGATTCTCTAAATGAAAAAGGCTTATTTTAATGCATTTCTTTCATAATTTTATTTTTTTTATTTTAAATATAATTTTATTTTTAAAACACTAAAAACACCTAAAAATTATTTTTTAAGTATTTTAAATAATAAATAAAATATTATAACATATCAAATATATTTAACTTCAGGAAATAGAAAAAACAAAAAATAAAAAATTAATTAATTAATTAAAAGTGATCCCAGACAGCCCTTGAGCATCCCGAAAGCAACTTAATTTCGCGCTGTAAGTAGTTCAATGAATCAAAAGAATATTTCTTATCAGTACAAGGAATTACTACAAATAATGCACCGTCTCCCTATTCCATTAAATTTTATATTCAAGCTGGATTTTGTTTATGGGCATGTTAGGCAGAAATTTAAATAAAACAAACAAAGATTACAGAATCGCATTTCATTTCCCTCACCAAGCACACATCCAGCGAGCTATCTATCTAATATTGCCCGTCTAAATCCTCATTCTCCACTAATTCCTCCTAAATTCTGCTTTATTACATGCACGCAACTCTATTCTGCACAATTTCTGTCACCGTTACTTTTTCAACAATCAGATCCTCCATTTGACAAACTGTTACAATGACTTTCAATGACTCACAATTTATAGACTAAGGCAAGGGGCATACTTGTAATTCTATCAAAGCAATTAAAGAATTATGGAAGCTTCCAATTGGTGAATCGGGTCTACTTGTGCTATGCTCATTAGTTGTAAATAATGAGGAAAACTTGTAGGGAAGGTGGAAGGAAAGAAATTCAGTTTGTAGCGAGTGAGGAGAGAATCTTGGAGATCTTTTATCAAGGTGATTTGAGAGAGATTATGGCAAGATCAGAGCTCACTTCTCAATGTAAAAGCTATGTAAATCTTATTTATTATCTTAGTGGATTTGATGGTTGATTTCTCTCCCGTGGATGTCGGTCCTATAGACCAAACCACGTAATTTTCTTGTGTTCTTGTGTTGTATTTTTTTTCTCTGTTCTACTGTGCACTGTTCTGCATTTTTTTTCCCTATTGCCCAGCATTCAGCAGCCTAGTTTTTGGTTTTTTTAAGTGTTTGGCAGTCCAGTTCTTAGTTTTTTTCAGGTGTTCGGCAGTCCAGTTCTTAGTTTTTTTCAGGTGTTAGGCAATCCTGTTTTATCCAACAATTAGTGTCGTATGTGGGAATCCTAGCCACGACAGTGGGAATCCTAGCCAAATTCGACATTGAGAACTTCACTGGAAAGAACGATTTTGGCTTTTGAAGAGTCGAGATGAGAGCTTTGTTGGTGCAGCAAGGTGTCGCGGAAGCATTGCAAGGACCGACGGCATTGCCAGCCGAAATGCCCGAGAGGCAGAAGAACAACATCTTGGACCGAGCTCACAGCGTGATAATCTTAAGCTTGGGTGACAGCTTTGAGGGAAGTGTCGAGGGAGACGATGACCAAGATGTTAATTGTTATAATGACTTTCAATTAGCAAACTAAGACAATGGCATATTAGTAATCCTTATTTAACTGTTAAAGAAGAATGTAAGCTTCTAATCGGTGAACCGGGTCTACTTGTGCAAGGCTCATTAGTTATAAATAATGAGAAACACTTGTAGGGAAGATGTCAAGGAAAGAAAAATCAATCGTTGAAGAAACAGAACCGTCTAACACTTGAAGAAAAGCAAGAATTAAATTGTTGAACACCTGAAGAAAATCAAGAACTTGACTGCTAAATAGCTGAAAAAAACCAAGAACTAGACTATCGAATACCCTACTGGTCGAAGGACTGAATTGCAGAATAATACATGTAGGTCAAATACCTAGACTGTTGAATGTTGGGCAGACAGAAATAAAATGCATAACAATGCACAGAAGAACGGGGAAAAGAAAAGACAACACAAGAACACAAGTGAATTACGTGGTTTGGTCCATAGGACCTACATCCAAGGGAGAGAAATCAACCTTCAAATCCACTAAGGCAATAAATAAGATTTACATAGTTTTTACATTGAGAAATGAGCTCTCATCTTTTCACGATCTCTCTCTCAAATCACCTTGATACAAGATCTCCAAGATTCTCTCTTTACTCTCCACAAGTTATCATCTTCTTTTTCTTTCTCCAAGATTCTCTCTTTACTCTCCACAAGTTATCTTCTTTTTCTTACAAACTGATTTTATTTCTTTCCTTCCACCTTCCCTACAAGTGCTCCTCATTATTTATAACTAATGAGCCTTGCACAAGTAGACCCGGTTCACCAATTGGAAGCTTCCATAATTCTTTAACAGCTTTGATAGAATTACAAACTGTGAGTCATTGTAACAATTCTCCACATTGACTCTCAATTATAAAATCTTGAATAGAGATTCCCTCCACCTAGCCCCAAGGGGTCCTTAACCCTTGGTTGAGTTCACAAAGTCCAAACAGTACCTGAACTTAACTTGAGATAGAACATTTTTTAGCATGTCAGTTTCAGATTGAACAACATTAGAGAAGTTATCAATTACAGTTCTTCCGATTAGAGAATATAAGACATTTTTTCTAACTCTTTTCATGAATATAAGAGATACTTTAGTTACTCTGAAATAACAATTTTCCGCTTTGAAAGAACAGTCACTTGATTCCAACATACTTAAAGAAATCAGATTTCTTTTGAGTTCTGGTATGTACCTGACAGTTTACAGTATTCGTCGACTCCATCAAACATTCTTATCCTGATTGTCCCACTGCCAACAACCCTGCGCTTTGTTGTCTCCAAGCAGTACTGATCCACCGTTGACCAATTGGAGTGTCTCAAACCAATCCTTATGAGGAAACATATGGAATGAGCAGACTGGATCAAGAATCCACTCTGTGTTGATTCAGACTCAGTAATTACCAAATTATCAGCTGAATCGTAGTCATCAAATGCTAAATTTATTTCTCCTGATTCTTTAGGCTTTTCTTGAAATTTTTTCTTCCTATCTGGACAATTCTTCTTGAAGTGACCTTCCTTGTAGCAATGATAACACTTGTAAGGTCTCTTTGATGACTAATTTTCGCCCTTCTTTCTTGACATTGATCTGCTCTGACCACTTCTTGAATCTTTCTTCTCCGATGTTCCTTTAACGGTATGACTGTCTCTGTTGATTTTCTTGTTCATGTCATGTTTTCTTTGAAGTTATTTGGCTTTAATCAGCAATTGAACCTCTTCTAGAGAAATTGCTTGCACCCTTCCATAGAGCATCGTCCATAGAGCATCGCATATTTGAAGTGCTCGTAGCCCTTAGGAATGGAGTTTAGCAGTAGCAGTGTCTTGTCCTCATCATCCATATTGACGTCAATATTTTCAAGACCATCTATTATCTTGTTGAACTCATTGATTTTTTCTGAGAAGGATTTATCTTCATGCATTTTGAAAGAGCATAAACGTTGCTTAAAGAAGAGTCAATTAGCCAAAGATTTCATCATATACAGTAGTTCGAGTTTGACCCAAAGCGCTTGAGTCGTCATCTCCCTCGACACTTCCCTCAGAACTATCACCCAAGCTCAAAATTATCAAGTTGTGAGCCCTGTCCAGGATGATGTCCTTCTCTTTCTCGGGCATCTCGATCGGCAATGTCGACGGCCCTTGCAAAGCTTTTGCGACACCTTGTAGCACCAATAGAGCTCTCGTCTTGACTCTCCATAAGCCGAAATAATTATTTTCGTTGAATTACAGAATAATACATGCAGGCCGAAAGAATGAATTGCAGAATAATACCAGCAGGCCGAAGGACTAGCCTGCAGGTCGAATACCTTGACTGTCGAATGTTGGGCAACAGAGAGGTTTGAAACACGAGAATTACTTGGTTCACTCCATGGGACTACATCCACGGGAGGGAAATCAACCATCAAATCCACTAAGGCAATAAATAAGATTTACATAGCTTTTACTTTGAGAAATGAGCTCTCATCTTGTCATGATTTCTCTCTTAAATCACATTGATACAAAATCTCTAAGATTCTCTCTTCACTCTCAACAAGCTATCATCTTCTTTCTCTCACAAACTGATTTTATTTCCTTCCACCTTCCCTACAAGTGCTCCTCATTATTTATAACTAATGAGCCTTGCACAAGTAGACCTGGTTCACCAATTGGAAGCTTCCATAATTCTTTAATAGCTTTGATAGAATTACAAGTATGTCATTTTCCTTAGTCTAGTAATTACGAGTCATTGTAACAATTTTACATCGATATTTTCAAGATCATCAATAATCTTGGTTTTCTACAGGTGTTCGACAGTTCAGTTCTTGGTTTTCGTCAGGTGTTTGGCGGTTTTGTTTTCTTCAACAATTGGTATCGTCAGTGGGAATCCTAGTCACGACAATGGGAACCGCCAAATTCGTCTTCCAGAAATTCACCGAAAAGAATGATTTCGACCTGTGAAAAGTCAAGACGAGAGTTATATTGGTAAAGCAAGGTGTCGCAAAAGCTTTGCAAGGGCCGGCGGCATTGCCGCTGAGATGTCCGAGAAAGAGAAGAACGGCATCCTGAACAAGCCTCACAGCTTGATAATCTTTAGCTTGGGTGACAAAGTTTTGAGGGAAATGTCGAGGGAGACGACAGCTCAAGTGTTTTGGGCCAAACTCGAACTACTCTATATGACAAAATTTTTGGCGAATAGGCTCTTCTTGAAGAAACATCTGTACACTTTCAAGATGCATGAAGATACATCTGTCTCGGAGCAAATCGATGAGTTCAACAAGATTATTGATGATCTTGAAAATATCGATGCTAAGGTGGATGACGAGGATAAGGCATTGCTATTGTTAAGCTTCATTCCCAAGAGTTACAAGCACTTCAAAGATGTGATGCTCTATAAAAGGGTGCAAAAAATTTCTCTAGAAGAGGTTCAGTCGCTGATTAGAGTCAAAGAACTTCAAAAAAAACATGACATAAATGAGGAAATCAGTAGAGATGGATTTGTAGTGAGAGGAAAATCGGACAAGAAATATTCAAGAAACGATCAGAAGAGATCAAGATCGAGGCAAGGAAAGAAGAGGGAAAATCAGTTATCAAATGAACATTTCAAATGTTACTATTACTACAAGGAAGGTCACTTCAAGAAGAACTGTCCTGACAAGAAGAAAAAATATCAAGAAAAGTCAAAAGAATCGGGAGAAGCAAGTGTAACATCTGATAACTACTGTGTTTTGGTAATTATCGAGTCTGAATCAAGCAACAAAGAGTGGATTATTGATTCAGATTGCTCCTTCCATATGTGTCCTCATAAAGATTGATTTGAGACACTCCAACTGGTCAACGGTGGATCAATACTACTTTGAGACAACAGCTCGCAGGGTTGTTGGCAGTGGGACAATCAAGATAAAGATGTTTGATGGAGTTGAACGAATACTGCAAAATGTTAGGTACATACCAGAACTCAAAAAGGAATCTGATTTCTTTAGGTATGTTGGAATTAAGTGGCAATTCTTTCAAGGCGGAAAATGATTGTATTAGAGTAATAAAGATTCTCTTATAATCATGAAAGGAGTCAGAAAAAATGGTATATATTCTCTAATCGGAAGAAAAGTCATTGGTAACTTCTTTAACGTTGTTCAATCTGAAACTTACATGCTCAAAAAGGTTCTACTACAACCTTCAATCTGAAACTTACATGCTCAAAAAGGTTCTACCTACAACCAAGTTCAAATACCGTATGAACTTAGTGAACTCAACCAAGGGCTAAGGACCCCTACGGGCAAGGTGGAGGGAATCTCTATTCAAAATTTTGTATTTGAAAGTCAACGTGGAAAATTGTTACAATGACTCGCAATTACTAGACTAAGGCATGGGTCATACTTATAATTCTATCAAATTTGTTAAAGAATTAAGGAAGCTTCCAATTGGTGAATCGGGTTAGAGATTTAGTTATAATGAGGAACACTTGTAGGGAATGTGGAAGGAAAGAAAATCAGGTTGTGAGAGAAAGAAGAGGATAACTTGTGGAGAGTGAGAAGAGAATCTTGGAGATCTTGTATAAAGGTGATTTAAGAGAGAGATCATGGCAAGATGAGAGCTCATTTGTTAATGTAAAAGCTAAGTAAATCTTCTTTATTGCCTTAGTGGATTTGATGATTTCCCTCCTGTGGATGTAAGTCCTATGGATCAAATCATGTAATTCTCTTGTGTTCTTGTGTTGTATTTTCTATTCCCTGTGCATTGTTCTGTGTTTTTTTTCCCTGTTGCCTAGCATTCGGCAGTCCAGATATTCGACCTGCAGGGTAACCCTTTGGCCTGCAGGTATTATTCTGCAATTCAGTCCTTCGATCAGTAGGGTATTCGGCAGTCCAGTTCTTGATTTTCTTCAGGTGTTCGCAGTCCAGTTCTTGGTTTTCTTCAGGTGTTCGGCAGTCCAGTTCTTAGTTTTCTTCAGGTATTAGGCAGTCTTGTTTCCTCAACACAAACAAAATGAAAATTTTATAACATTTAGCATTCCATCTGTCCTGATAATCTCTTCACCTCCAATTCTTCATGAATCTCTTTATTTCATATTTCATATTCGCCTCCCCATAAACAAAGATTACTAGACTGAACGCAGCAGACAGTCAATAATTTCATGATTGCCTTATTTCCGCACCATAAAATATCAATTTATAAAGATGGAACAGAATGTAAAGAAAAGGGAAATGATAAGAATCTTAAGCAGAACCCACTTTAGAAATGCCAGCAGAGGGAGCATGCGATGAACAATAATACAGTTACATAGGATAAGGGTATCAACAGCTATAAAAACTGAAACATTAGCATCTCAGAAGCTAACTTTTGCAGCTAACATACATACCATAATACAGAATGCAGGCTCTATGCTATGGATTAAAGAAACATTTAGTCATCATCTTCCTCATCCTCCTCCTCCTACAAATATCCATCCATCATCAATATCAGTTTATATATATATATATATATATATATATAAGCACAAAGAAAACCTATTATTTTAAGGATGAATCTAGCAAACTAAAGAGAGGGATAACAAGAGAATGCGTAATGTGATACATACTTTTCTAGATGGGATCGAGCTTGACTTTATATAACAGTAGAATTCGCAGGAGGATAGTCATGACGTAGTTCAATAATTGCAACACTCAAGCAAGCCTTGTTTATTAAATCATAATAATTAAAGCTCATTTTTCATCTGATATTTTTCTAAGACAGCAATGAATTTAGATGTAATCCAAAAGAATTTAGTTTTTAGCAAAAGATTTTAATATTTTTTCTAAGACAGCAATGAATTTAGATGTAATGCAAAATAATTTAGTTCTTAGCAAAAGATTTAGAAGTTACTCATGCCTACAATACTGTGGTGACAAATATTAATTAAAAATTTCATCTAAGCCATATATATATAAAAGATTATCAACATCCCAAAATTTTTGTAACCTGTAGTAAGAAACAATCAGTGATATTAAATAGTGTTGAAGTTGAATAGATTTTAAGAGGCACTTGACATTTGGTCAAGGGAAAAATTCTTCAATAATCAGGATGTTATCTACAAGTATTAGCAAAAATTCAATCCATCGTGACAAGACTAAACACATTATGATAGATCAACATTTCATCCCAAGAAAATGGAAAACAAACTAGACCTAACTAAATTATGTTCTAACAAATCTTCAAACTGTAAATATCCCAATCACAAGACATTACTTAGAATGAGATTTGATAATCTAATCAACAGATCAGGCAAGATAAACATGTACATCCCGGCTTTATTATTTATAATAACGGTTGAAATATTCCTAAATGTGTGGCCAACACTTCTCCATCTATGACGATGCAACAATCATGAATGGTAACTTTCCATCTGTAGTAATCTAGCAATTGTGGAAACCAATTTTCAATTTTTATTGAGGTTATGTTTGGATTCCATAATAAAAATTGTCTTTCATAGTTGTTTCATTCTAGACAATCGTTTCTTTAGAAATTTATGTACAACTTGTTGAGTGTGGAGCCCAGTAATAAAAGATTATCAACATCCCAAAATTTTTGTAACCTGTAGTAAGAAACAATCAGTGATATTAAATAGTGTTGAAGTTGAATAGATTTTAAGAGGCACTTGACATTTGGTCAAGGGAAAAATTCTTCAATAATCAGGATGTTATCTACAAGTATTAGCAAAAATTCAATCCATCGTGACAAGACTAAACACATTATGATAGATCAACATTTCATCCCAAGAAAATGGAAAACAAACTAGACCTAACTAAATTATGTTCTAACAAATCTTCAAACTGTAAATATCCCAATCACAAGACATTACTTAGAATGAGATTTGATAATCTAATCAACAGATCAGGCAAGATAAACATGTACATCCCGGCTTTATTATTTATAATAACGGTTGAAATATTCCTAAATGTGTGGCCAACACTTCTCCATCTATGACGATGCAACAATCATGAATGGTAACTTTCCATCTGTAGTAATCTAGCAATTGTGGAAACCAATTTTCAATTTTTATTGAGGTTATGTTTGGATTCCATAATAAAAATTGTCTTTCATAGTTGTTTCATTCTAGATAATTGTTTATTTAGAAATTTATGTACAACTCCCAATCATCTTTTTCACATCAAACAAGAAAAAAAAAATTTGGTCATAAAATCTCCCATTTTTAATTCTCTCTTCTCATTCTAAATATTTCATGAATAGCAAAGAGGTCATGCGGCATTCACAACCAAAGTTGCAAACAAGAACAAGGCTCTCAATCTCACTATAGTCCTTCAACCTGTAAGACGAAAAAAATTAATCAAATAAAGCCGAGTCCAGATGATGAATAACCTCATATACACAAGCCAGTGGAGTTCAGGATTTTATAGATAATATATGGTATGATAGCCTTGACCCTACGGCACATTGTAGGACCTGCAAAATTATTGATACATTGGAAGAGCTGGATCGAATTCCAGAGAATTTTTAGAATCTTGCATTTTATTACTTTACAATTCATTTCATTTAGGAGTAGAACAAGAGGGAGGCATTTGCCTACTGATAGGAATATCAAGTGGTCAAGTAGGAGATAGAATAAAAGTTGTATTCGAGTGTTCTAATTAGTTTTACTCCAATTATACTTGTGTTAGCCCAATTACGCTTGTGTTTATTATGTTTATGTTTATGATAGGATGCTTAATAAGCAGTGCATGGGGAATTCTTTTGTGTTATGATCTATAAGTTTTAGTCTAAATTATGTGACGCACTGCAATTGGAGAATGTTGGCTGGACACAGATTCATAATATATTTAAGAAATCACAATTTTCTTTGTTGATTTGCTCGGCACTTCTCATGAATTACATGATACATAAATAATTCCTACTCGAGAATTGATAGCCATCACCATATAAATCATTGTTCAGAATGAGCCCATAAGATTCATCCGGGAATATCATACACACTAGAAACAATTATTAAGATATTTCTCCACGGGTCTAGGAGAAAAAGTTCATAAAGAAATGAATATTCTACCTCTAATTAACAGCTATTTTTGTCAAACCCTATCAAAGATATTTGATGATGAGAACAGCACAATTATACTTCAAGGATTACATAGGGACTATTGATGCCACGTGTTGATAATTGCATTTATATCAAGGATTAAGCAGCAAATATTGGATGTCATGAGTAGCACACAAAAAATGTTAGGTGTGTTCATGATTTTAACAAATGTTTCACATTTTCTATGCCAACGTACATAAGTTCAACACATGATAACCATCAAGCGTAAAAACCACTCCTTGTTAAAACCTGAACTTTTCCAATACTTGCCACAAGAGTATAAAGAACACTACCAGTCACTAAAACCCTAGCTTAAAGAAAAAGGATCAGTTTCAAGTTGAAATAAAGTGATACTGTCAAGCACACAAAATCATATAGCATATCAAACACAGTCAAATTTTATTCTCAATGATCTGTAAATTTTTAATAATTTGATTTTATCACACGAAATAACTGGGTTTTCAAATTCATTTAAAATCTTCTTTGTTTGTTTTATAAAGAAGAAACCTTTTGACAACACACAAATATCCCTACAATTTAATCTAAAGAATAATCAATCGAAACCCAAAAGCACAAAATTAATCGAAAATTTATGAAAATGCCTGTTATTTAGTCACTTTTTTAGGTAACTTCTACACTAAAAGATGAAAAATATTACAAGTTCAAGCAAGGCAAAGAGCACTTGCAAGAAAGATAACAAACATAAAAAATGTTAAAATTATTCAATGCCGCCTTTTATCAATTTACTTCCCTTCAAAAATTATATTTCATTTATTTGGATACCCTTTAATGTTTACATAAGTGTATAATCCAACACATCCTTAACCATAACCATCCCATCTATTTTTCATACAGTATGTAGCCAATTCATGACAGAATAAGGGGGGAAAAACATCAAAACAATTTAAATTTAAAAAACACTTGAGACTTTGTATCAATGGTACAGTTTGAAAACTTCAAAAAAATTAAAAATTAAAAAAAAAGGACAAATCAAAAAAAGCACATTAAATTATGAAAACTTCAAAAAAATTAAAAATTAAAAAAAAAGCACATTAAATTGCGCCAAAAGTTCATAGTAAAAGTGACAAGAAGAAGAAAAAATGAATGTTGTCACAATGGGAATGTGATCAACTTGGTGATGCTGAATTTTTTTTTTATTTCTTATAATGAAAGATATAAAAAATAATAATAACTGCATCAATAGGAACTCAATAAGGCCTTCTCATAACAGAGATGGTCCAAGTCCAATGAGAAAAGTATTAGTATGAAACAAATGCCTACCTCTCCGCTTTCTTCATCATCATCTTCATCATGGACTTCAGACTTAGATCTATCAGACTCCTCATCACCTTCATCAGCATTGCTTTCCTACAAAGATAAGAAACATTAAATGGGAAGCCAAACAATGATGAGAAGAAAATATTTAGATTCAAGAAATGGAAAATAATTAACTATCACCTGCTTCTTGTTGTATGCTGACATTTGCTTTTCATACTCACTTTTCCTTTTTGCAGCTTTGTCTTCATAGGGAGCTTTTTCCTGAGCAAAATATAAAAAGTTGCTTATGGTAAAAAAAATAATATCATAAAAGTGAATAGAGATTTTTCTATGTTTTGATAATACCGGGGAGGAGCAAAAGCAAAGAATAAAAAGAAAGCAACATGTCGATTGCATAATGGCAAACCGCTATAAAATCCAAACCTAAGTGATGCAATATGATTTAGGGTTTAGCTATGGATACAGATCATACAAAGGAAATTAGGATTTGTATCTCAAAGGCCAATAAATAAAGAAAAAAATATACTTTCTTGGAGTAAACTAGCAAAAACTAAAATTATATTGGGAATTAAGTGAGATATAATACAAATAATTGCAAGAAATAAAATTTAAAAAAAAATAATAATGCACAAAACACTCCAAAAATTACACATAGATCACCCCATTAATAGCATACATCATTTTACCATCAATGCCGTTTTCAATATGAAAACAATAATAAAGTTTTACAATCCTAATCTCTCAATCTTATTACCATTATAATGATTGAGTTTAAATAAAGCATTTCTTCGCCAGGCACTAATTATGCTACTTTTCAATCTGATTTGAAAAAAAAAGAAAAAAATCCTGAAAATCTTAAATTTCACATTTAATTCCATCACAAATACACTAAAATTAGTAGTTAAAAGAGAACTCATAAGAGTAAACCTCATACTATCCAGCAACAATCCTCGTGTAATTGCCGGTGTTTCAACAATATATCCATAACACAAAATATGTCGATGCATAAAATGAGAGCAAAACAGATACAGAGAGAATTATCAAAGTAGCATCATAATACTTTTGCTTACACCCTTACCGAAGCCATACATCAGAAATCCTATATTATAACAGGTCAAAAAGAAATGCAAATAAGATGTAAATGTAAATGAAATAGAGACCACTCCCCTGTCCACTAATGTCGCAGCAGGTATATGGAGAAAGTGGAGCATTTGCACAGAGACAGTTAGTACTCCCCCGCAAGCCGTTGTTCGTGAGGACGAACCATTAGCTTGGATCTAAGAGAGATAAATTTGTTCTTCGGTAGACCATTTGTAAGAATATCAGCTTGTTAGTCCAGGGAATTGAGGTATTTGAGCTGAATTTGTCCCTCGTCAATGTGTTATCGGATAAACTGATAGTCTATCTCGATATGTTTGGTTCTGGCAATGGACATAGCAGAGATGTTATCGCAATATATTGGAGTAGGTGTGGAAGGTTGTAGTCCAAATTCAACCAATAGTCTTCGCAACCATATGGCATCTGTGGTTGCCAAAGCAAGGGCTCTATATTCTGCCTCTATGAAAGAGTGGGCCACAGTCGTTTGTTTTATTATTGTCCAGGAAATGGGTGTCACCCAGGCATGTGCAGAAGCCCGTTGTAGATTTTCTTGTCATGGCGTCACTTGCCCAATCGGCATCAACATAGGTGTGAAGTTGAAGGTTCCCTAGGGATAGGTGTAGGCCAAAATATTTATGTGCCTTTAAGATAATTAAGGAGGCGAGTCAACAAGTTGAAGAGGTGATCGGTCATGAAGTGCATATTTTGACACAATTGGTTGACCGCAAATAAAATATATGGCCTTATTATTGTAAGATACCGAAGAGATTTGCTAAGTTGACGATATAAAGTGGGATTGTGAAAGGGTTTTTACTTGGTGCGGGTGGCCTCGATTGCTTGAGATGTAAGGGAGTATTAACTGAGCTTTATTTTATCATGTCGGCAGTGAAAAGAATCAAAGATATGTATTGGGATTGTGAGAGAACTCAAGAGGTGGGAGTTCGGTTGGCCAATATACCCATAAAGCATGAGGTTGGCCCAAGATGTTTAAGTTGGAATTTGGAAATAAGTTACTCCATAGGTTGACATATGATTGGAATTTGGAAATAAGTTACTCCATAGGTTGACAAATGATCTCTGTTTGATTACCTGTTATAAGCATGTCATGGACATAAACCAGCACATAGATGGTTGTAGTGCTTCGACGGTAAAGAAGCAAGGACGAATCGGCTTTACTCATAGCGAATCCCCGTTCACTGAAGAATGTAGAGAGCAGAAGGAACCATTGTCTCAGGGCCTGTTTGAGGCCATAGAGAGCTTTCTGAGAAAGGCTGAAAGCTGGGGAGGAATAAAGCTGGGAGGTTAACTCATGTCAATTGTTTTGGAAAGATTGTCATGCAGAAATGCATTGGATACATCAAATTGAAGTACCTCCCAATTGTGATGTAAAGCAATTGTCAGTAGGAAACAAATCGTAGCTTTTTAGCCACCGGGCTGAAGGTTTCGTTGTAGTTGATACTGAACTCTTGATTATACCCTTGATCAACTAGCCTCACCTTGTCACGAACCATTGTTCCATCAGAGTGTAATTTGATTGTGCAATTCCAGTCGGAGCATAGTATGGTTTTGTCGGTAGGAGTTAGAACAAGCTTCCAAGTGTCTTGCTTCTGAAATGCATCAAATTTCTTTGCCATAGCATGGCGCCAATGGGAGCACTTGGTTGTTTGACTGTATAGGATCAAGAGTTGAAACCACCTGATGAGAGAGATTGAGTTTATGAACTGGCTTAAGGTGTCTTGTGAGCGAGCGGGATGAGGGAGGTACTTATGAACTGGCTTAAGGTGTCTTGTGAGCGAGCGGGTTATTATGGGATGAGGGAGGACCAGCTCTGATTGGGAATGTGGAGGGAGGTACCGGTTGGGACAAGCTGTTAGCTGGTGGAGAAATGTTGGGAGTAGGTGTTGGTAAGTTGATTATTGTATTGGATGTTCGAAATGGAATGTTTGTAGATGTTAGAAGTAGTGGATTAGGAGTGACTGTCGAAAGAGGAGATAGAGTCTGTAGAAGAAATGAAGTCTTACCGAGAAACGTTCGTTTATTAAATGTAATATGGAGAGAAATGATAATTTTCTTGGTGGATGGGTTGTAACGCTGATATCCTGTATGGGTGGATGAGTAACCAATGAAGATGCACGGTATGGAGCGAGGTGCTAGCTTATGAGGTGATTGAGGCTTGGACCAAAGGGTATGTGTTGGTAAGGGGAAATATGATCGATGACATTCATGGGCATTTTGTTGATGAGGTAGGCGGCGGTAAAAAGAGCATCAACCCAAAATGTAAAAGGCAGATGAGAGCACAAGCAGTCTCAATAATGTGTCTATGTTTATATTCTACCATCCCCATTTTGTTATGAGGTATGTGGTCAGAAAAATTGATGAATCGTTCCATTTTGTTGGTGAGGTAGGCATCATGTAAGGCACAGCTGGTGTATTCACCCCCACCATCAGTTCGCAGGATTTTAACTTTTATGTTAAATTGTGTTTGCAGCATTGTCATATGATGTTGAACTCTTAAGTGTAGCTTAACATTTTATAGTCAAAGAATATATCCAACAGAAATGAGATTCATCATCAACAAAAGAGATAATATTGATAACCATAAATGGTAGTAATTGGGGAAGTCCCGTACATCGGAATGACGTTCTGACTTCTTGTATTTGTACAGTAAACTAGAACCAAACGGCTTTTTGTGTGACTTTGTAAGTCGGCATGTATTACATATGGTTAAAGAAGGAAAAATATGGAAATGTTGTGTTTTATAGATGGTGTTGACGATGGCTAGATGTGGATGTCCCAAGTGTTTGTGCCAAAGATCGGAAGTGGCTAATTTTTGGAGAGTGACGGAAAGAGCTGGAATGAAGTAAAGTTCATGGAAGCTAGGGCCTTGGAGTAGAACTCAATTAGTATGTGGATCAGTGATAGAAAAATCAGAGGGGTTAAAAGAGACAATGACTTTGTTATCTTTCATTAATTTATGGATTGAAAGGAGGTTATGAGATAAGTAAGGTGAGTAGAAGCTTACAGTGTGGAGTGGAAAGGAGGTCGTCACCCGTATGTTCAACCATTGCCCATGACTATGTACTCGCTTGTAGTGAGTGGTTTCAGCTCCTGAAGTTAGTTGATGTCGGAAGTCAAATGTGCAGTAGCACCAGAATCTAATACCCAATCTTGAGCATGTGTTATGAGAGCTTGAGGCAACTGAGGTGTTATGTAATCAAGATTTTGTGCTCGAAAGTTGAAACAGAGTGTCCGACTTTATGACAAATTTGGCATGCATTAGTCGGTCGAGGTGTAGAGTAGCGTCCTCTCCCACCTCCACTTGAGTTGCGGTTGCGGCCCCTATAGTTGAAGTTGGATCGGTTCTTCGAAGCAAATAGTGCAATGTTTGGATCAATTGGAGTGATGAGTTTAGCATCTTCTGTAGCGAAGTTTGCCCCGTCGTTGCACAATAGTGAGTAGAAATCGTTCAAGTGAATGGGTTGGAGATGGTAGTCCATTTAGGGTATATAGGATAACATCCTTTGGATCAATGTGAGCTCTAGCCGCCAAGGCATTATCTACTGTAGTTTTTATTTCTGAGAGGTTTTGCGCCATTGTATTGGATTTCATGTTTATGTGATGATGTTTATTCTTCAACTGATTACCTTAGAGCGGTTTGTAGGTTGGAGGCATCATTCGAGAGTATGTCATATCTCAGTCATTGTGCGGAGTTGGAGGGTAGGATCAACGCTGAAATTGTGGACAACAGGGCTATGGAGAGATTTTGATCGTTGTATGTCCATGTTGTGAACTGGGATTTGGGGCATTAGGATTGTTCGGTTAAGCAATGGATTGCAGTGGACACGGATGACAGCCATCCAGAAAGCCAAGGAATTTGTTAGTAGTGATAATCCACAATATCTGGGCACGCAATATGGGATAGTTGTCGGATGTTAGTTGGTTTTGAGCTAGAAGCTTGATGTGGGAGAGTAGAAATGTCGAGGGTGATCCATTGATGGCTAGACGTGGGGAAGAGAATGGATTGGAGGTCACCAAGTCTTCCATGAATTGAACTCACAGGGGGGCAAATCAAATGTACCTTGCGCAAATGGGGTCGAAGAACCCTAGTGAACTGTAGTAGAGGCCACATAGGAGGATATGGTTAAGGAGTGAGAGGCTTCCCTGGTATTTGTGGCGAGATCGTCCCTTTGTAGGCCAGACGCCTGCTCTAATACCATTAGAACAAAACAGATGCAGATAGAATTATCAAAGTAACATTATAAAACTTTTGCTTACACCCTTACTGAAACCATACATCTGAAATCCTATATTTTAACAGGTAAAAATGAAATGTTAATGAAATGACTGAAACCATACATCTGAAATCCTATATTTTAACATATAAAAATGAAATGTTAATGAAATATTAATGAAATGTTAATGAAATATTAATGAAATGTAAATGTAAATGAAATAGAGAGCACCCCTATCCACTGTTGTCGCAGCAGGTATATGGAGAACGTGGAGCATTTGTACGAAGACTGTTATTATAAACATCCATGAGATCATTGCTACAAGGATGCAGAGTTGAATAAAGGATCCGCAACTACGATGATTATAGTCCCAAAGAAAAATAGAAATTGAGATGTAGCTATGGTCCAATGCCACTTTGCACGGCAATAACTTGACTTGCTCATAACACAACAGGCTCAAATTAAAAGTATTATTCTAGTTTAAGAGCATGCGTAAGATCGATGGGACCCTTAAACATTTTAAAAAAAAAAAGTTCATCATATTTGCAGCAGTTGTCATCAAGCAATTCAGCACTCATAATTATTCAAAAGATAGATATACATACAGCACGAGTCAATGATTTCCATTTTTCTCCTCCAGCTTTACCAACCTTCAGATTAATAGAGAATGTTAGAGCAAATGAAAAAAATAATAAAAAATATAATGACTGAACATTAAAAACATTTATCATGGCTTATTTTAGCATGAATCATTTCTTACAACTGATACAGCTTTGACACTAGGATGTTCTCGCTTATATATCTCCCTGAACTCTTCCCTGAAATATTCTCATGCAAACCATGCATTGGATAATTAAACTATCCAGCAAAAATAACTGAGATGTAGTCACATAAATAAATATGAAAAAATACAGAAAAAATTTACTAACAGGAAAACAAAGAAAGCGCTGGGCGGCCTCTTTGGCTTGTTAGGGTCCTTTTTTGGCTTCTTATCCTTTTTGGGCTTTCTACTCTTCTCAGCCTTTGTAGCAGTTTTGCGTTTGCCAAGCCTTGTGAATTAAAAACAGTGCATGCAATCAAATTATATGCACAGCTTAGTCAAACTTTTGCTCCAAAAAGGAAATAATAGAAAAATTTATCATCGTAAGTGCTTTAAACAACACAGTAATTCCAAATGGTAAAATAAAGCCATAAATGATGTCCCTGATAACAATAATTGTATTGTTCTTTCAGAGGATTTTCAAGTCCTATGTCCCATGACAAGCTGTTCTGGTGATAGCTTATGATTAGGCTCACAATTCCGGCGTTTTCTAATAACACAAGTATTGAGAGGTTATGGATTCTCCCATGCTGAAAAGATATTGTTAACAATGAAGAATTCAAACTAATAAAAGAACAAGTTGAGATCTGCCAACAATAGGAAAGAGTAAAGCATGAGATAAACCTGACATCAGATGGCTTTAGTACTTCTGGAGTTTCCTTCTTGGTTGTGGCCCTCCCCCCCTTCCCTCCCTTCATCCTAGATTAGAGAGCTCCCTGCAATAACAGTATTAAATTTGTATATCTAGCATAATGAAGAAAAGAAGCATTAAGACAGAGAAAGCATAGAAAAACAAATGTTGAGGAAATACCACCTAAAGATCCATTAAAAAAGTGAAAAAAATGTCCATCCAAAGATGCGCAAAACATGTAAAAAAATGTGGCTATATGCAAAACTGGATTCTATAGAAGGGACTCAGAAATTAAGGTTATCGACGGATAAGGAATCCGACGTAGAGTAAGATTAAACTATGATGGAAAAGAGAGAGAGAGAGAGAGAGAGAAAATCAGTTCAGAAAACTAGAGAGATGCTCAAAACATACAATGAAGAAACCCTGCTGCGAAATACAAATGTTCTGCAAGGCAGAAAACTAATTAAAACCTATCAGTAAAATACAAATGTTCTGCAGAACAATCGTGTCAACATCATTAGGTGAAATACATCAAACTTCTTTCTCAAAAAGGTACTGAATCAAAAATTTTATATCAGAGATCAAGGAAGTAGAAAGCGCGGTTCAAACCAAAGTCCGCGGTATGGTCTTTCATGATAAGAACGTCTGTGCAACAAAGTAAAAAAAAAAAAAAAGAAAACAAGATATTCCCAATCATAGCCAATAAAAAATATAAACCCAAAGGACAAAGTCAAACTCCATGAACTTTTAGGCATAAGTGCAGAAGCATAGTTAACTAGAACAAGATAAAAACACAATAAAGGATAAAAAGCGGTATTAAATCAGATCAGATGCATCGAACAATCACTTGGGTTTTAAGTGCAACACTTCAAACCAATCGAAATCATCAAATAACCAGATCTGAAATAAAGTATGAAACTAAAAAATCGGACAATGGATCAAGAAATTTACACAAAAAGAAAAAAGAGCGGATGGAGATTCGCTGACCTCAGAAGCAGGCAATGACCGGAACCACTCCACCAGCACGCGATACCGCACTGTGAAGAGCAACACAAGGAGCAGAAAACAGCAAGAAGGCGAGGAAAGCCAGCTAGTAGACGACAGGCAGGTCCGTAGAGCAACCGGCACAACCGGTAGATACGTGAGTCATTTGGTTCCTTTGTTTGAAGCCCAAAAGAAACGGAACTCGGGCACGGTCATTCCCGGTTGCCCACTGCGCCCGAGTCAAAATTGGGGCCCATAGACTCTCAGATATTTTTTGGAGTCTTCGGAAGGACACGTGCCGCATCTAGGGCCCTTCGATAGCGACCAGACCACTGTAATTTAGCCATGTGATTCATCTGGGTTTGTAGCTTGATGTAGGTTCTGGTATAGTTTCTCTGGTTAGATGCTTGATGCTTCGTCTCTACTCTTACCTGCATATATTTGAGGGAAATTAACTAATTCTAAGAAATCTAAATATATTATGTACATCACAAATGTATCTACATGAATCTCGAGGAGATCCAACAAACTATAAGACAAAAAAATATAGTTAAGGAGGGTCAACTGGAGAAAGACCAAAAGATTCACTCACTTGATCAGATACAACGTCTCTGAAGCAAGGCTAGAAGTCGATCGAATGTAGGTCATCCGAAAGAAGGACAGGCTGATCAAGTCGAGCATAAATATTGGCCTATCTCTCGCCACAACCTGACTGAAGGGAAGAGTTTAGTCATCTCACGAATGCCCCTAAAATTACTCATCATGTCACAATAATTGACAATAATATAACCAACAAGTTTCTTGAAGGACCGCGTCGTCAATAAATGAGATATTTGTCAGATTACGGTGATTCATTTTCTATCTAGCAATATAGTCTTATTATGTCAATAGGAGCTCCTCATTCAAAAATAATTAGTCGACAACCTGATTAGAACATCCAGTCAAAATCAGTCAACCGAGTCAATTTTTGTTGACTTGAAAAATTATCAAAGGCCAGTCAACAAACCCAATTCAGCACTATAAGAAGAACATGTCTCATCAAACCAAGGCCCACATCAGTCGACAACCTGATTAGAACATCCAGTCAAAATCAAGTCGACCGAGTCAATTTTTGTTCTTGAAAAATTATCAAAGGCCAGTCAACAACCCCAATTCAGCACTATCAGAAGAACATGTCTCATCAAATCAAGGCCCACATTTTAGCCAACTAAGCTAAACGGTAGGCAAGTCCATGAACATATATGTAAAATACTTAAAATATTATGTAACGCCTCAATTATAGCAGGGGCACCTGTAATATATAATGCAACAGGGAGTTTGTACAACCACAAACCCAAGAGTTGAAAAACTAGATGATGGATGTCCTTTGAGAGGAATTAGATCAAGGAGTATAACCCATGAGAGGATGGGTTGGTGCCCAACAACCAAAGGGCATCCTTGATTTTGGAAAAAGAATGAGATTCACAATACTTTCACAGTGTTAGGTTGGCACCAATGTTTAAACAATGGTTCGGAGGCCCTAAGGTGTCTCGTTAACTAGAGAATGTCTTCACTCAACTTATTTATAAAGTTGAAACCCCGGAAAGATTCAAAATCCATACATTGGAATCTTACAAAGGGTCAAACTTATCCAACAGCCCACATAGCTTCCTTCAAGACAATCGCATGTTTGTTGAGAATTATAGATGCACTAAAGTTTCGTCTATTCTTCACCACATTAAGGGATCAACCCTCAGGTGGTTCAACAAATTGTCATTGAGGGTGATCACATCGCTAGCTAACTTCAAAAAGATGTTTGTGGCACAGCTTGTGAGTGCCCAGAAGACTGAGAAAATTTCACAGACCTTTCTGCAGATAAGGAAAGGGCAAAACAAGAGCCTCTACTCGTTCATTACTCGGTTCTAGAATGAGAGGCGTGTGATCTATAACCCACAGTAACATATGATTCCTTGTTTAGAGAGTAAAAGAAAGGTCTGTTCTGATATGTTATGGGTCTGCAGCTACCAAAGACCTTAGTCGAGTTTTTGGAGCAACAACCACATATCGACCAAAGAATGCACCTCCA
>NW_018164636.1:158967-162891 GCF_001263595.1 Phalaenopsis equestris | reverse complement strand
AGTTCTGATACCGCATGTATGTTTATACACAATAATTTCTCCCACACAAGAGAAAAGAATACATTGTCTGCAAACCAATCATGATAATGAATTATTGAATCCAAACTCATCAAGATTACAAAAAAAATACCTCTTTAAGCAATATTCCTAAATATTTATTGAAATAATTTCCCAATAAAACAATCAAATTCAAAATTAAAGGACACATCGCACCAACCCTAATTGATCGGCACCTTCCCTTCTGCACTCTCAGCTCCCATTGCAAATCCCTCAATCCTCTCCCTCAGCACCTCAATCTCTTCATCGTCCTTACCCATCATAATCCTCGCCATCTCCTTCGCCCTTCTCCTCACACCCTCCCCTTCCTCCCCCACCACCACCTCCCTTATACACCTCGCCAACTCCTCTCCCCTAAACACACCACCCCCCTCCTCCTTCTTCACCTTCACCGCAACTCCAAGCTCCACCATCAGCGCAGCATTCAATGGCTGATCAAGCTGCAACGGAATCGCAATCATCGGCACGCCATGTCTCATCCCTTCGATCACCGAGCTCCAACCGCAATGCGTTACAAACCCACCCACGCTCGGATGCGCCAAGATGTTCTTCTGCGGAGCCCATCCCTCCACTACCAATCCCCTGTCCCACGAAAACCCCATCGGCCGCCCCCGATCGCCGTCGCCGCCGTTGAATCTGACCACCCATATGGAGAAAAGCCCGCATAGATTCAACCCAATAGCCAGCTCTTCCATCTCACTCTCCGTCATGAAATACTCCGTGCCAACAGAGACGAACACAACCGTACCCTTCTCCTTACTGCCCAGCCACTCCAATTCCTCGCGTCCCTCGGATTCAAAAACGGCGGAGACGAGCGGCCCGACTGGAATAACTTCCTTTCCGACGAGCGATGAAAGGTATTCTATGTACCTTGCTTCGATCTCACTAAAACTCCTTACGGCTATGAATTCTGTCGAGTTATTGATGCATTGAATGAATCGCTCGCCAGCAGTACTGCCGTTGGATTCCTCGTCAAGCAAATCTGCGAAATCGGACTTGTTAGGGTTAGCTAAAAAGGGGAATTGCTCGTGCGGCGGGCGAAGGAGAGAGTGGACGAAGAACGCGGAAGCAGAGGAGGACAAGGCGAGAAAGAGGATGGCGGGGACGTGAAGGCGAGAAGCGGCGAGAGGAGCCCATGGAAGAACGAAGTCGTAAATGAGGAGGTGGGGGGAGAGGGAAACGAGGAGGCGGGAGAAGAAAGGGGAGTATTGATCGAAGGAGGCTTTGAGGATGGGCATGAGATGGGAAGGGAGGTTTTTGGTGGTATGGAGATGTGGGGGGAGATGGTCGGAGGGAAGGTGGAGCTCGGTGAGATGTATGCGCGGGAAGGAGTCGGAGTTTAGATTTAGGGATTTGAGGTTAGCTGGTGTTGAGCAGAGGTAGATGGAGATGTTAGGGTTGGTGGAGAGTTTCTTGGCTAGCTCGAGGAAGGGGGAGATGTGGCCGTGAGCTAGCCATGGGAGCATGACGATGCGGAGAGGCGGTTGATTTGGCTGGACGGCGGCCATTATCGGAGCTTGATGGTGATTATGAGGGGAAGGGGTTGATTAATACTTGTGGTGGTGTTTATAGAGGCTGACTGAAGGGCAGAATTGTTCCATGAAGGAGAGCTGATGAGTCAGCTGACACGTGTAAGCTGCAAATACAGGTGTCGCTTCTTGGTGCTTTAATGTGAATTTCTTATAAAGCAGCCCAAAACTCTAACATATTTATATGTATCAGACCTAATCTTTCATATTTATATATAGGTAGCATTTTGATCATGAAATATATAGTATATTTCATTTTTAAAATGTATGATAATATTAATTTTTTGGAAAATTTACATGCAATTTTTATGCATTTACATATCTCACACCTAAAATTTCATATTTACTCCTATATCACTCTGCCTATGCATGAAATTGTGGATTTAAGTTATGAATAGTAATAATTAGGGGTAGATTTTGATGTGATGGGGAAAAAGTGAGTGGTATGTGAGTAAATATGAAGATTTTAGGGGAGAGATATGTAAAAACATAGGAATTTTGAGTGTTATGTGTGCAAATATGAAAACTTAGGTGTGAGATATATGTAAGCAGATAAGAATTGGAATTGTGAACGTATGAAGTAAATATGTGAGAGTGTTTCTTAATTCTAAACAAACATCACATTCAATTGGTATAAGCACATTTTAGACAATTCGAGTTTGGATTGTTCAACAATATGATGTCATGATGTGCCGAGCTTTTATTAGTACATTTGAGTACATGCGGTGCCAACAAGACACAATGGCATGTCATTTAGGAACACAAGGTAAGGGCTAATTTGTCTGAGTTAGGAAAGACACATTGTGTTTCCATTAGTACACGTGGTGGAAACATGTACATTATGGCCTTGTCTTGTGATCGGTTTTTACTGCTTTGATTTCCTAGTCTTATCATGATGATTTGTAATGAAAATTAGCCATCCTACATAGCCCAAATTTATTGTTTCTTTCACTAGATATTTCTTCAATATGTATGATTCTCAATCATAAAGATAAATGCAAAGTATATATTATTAAATCACATTAGAGTTTGAATTTATCTTGAGAGGCATGTCGAGTTAATTTATAGTCCAAATGAGGCCTATTGGCAAATAAAGAAAGAATTTGTATCATTCCATCGGATGGCCTAGGGTGATCCACTCGATCGATTGATGTTCTGTAGATATTTGAAGGCCTTAATGTTGTCATAATTGTGAGATCTTTGGTTTATTTGATTCATCTGATCAAGATGCTCAATTTGAATATAAACTTGTCAATTTGAAATTTGTTTAACTTTTCAATCAGACACCAGAAACATTAAAAAATAGTAATATGACTTGATATGGGCTTAATTTGACTCTAATCAAACCAATTTTAGTGACATTGTATTCGTCTCGTCGAGGTGATCAGTTTGATTGTAAATTTGTTGGAATTGAAGTTTTGGATTATTTTTAATTGCAGTTTAAAAATTATTTGCTAAAAAAATTACGTCTAGATTCGCGTTGCGCCTCAAAATTCATGTTGTTGATGGAATATCATATATATATGATTAAATCACATTTAAGTTTGCTTTTATCTCGAGAGAGAATCTATTGATACTTCGTCTAAGAAATTCTCATGAATAAAAATTCACATATGTACACAATTCTAATGAGTAATATCTATATATTATACAATATATATGCGAAATGCAAAATTTTATTTAAATAAATTGTATATTTATAGAATATGATTTCTAGTAGGCAGTCAACTCGGTATATTCCATCAAATTAACATTTATTAGTCGGACTTGTATCTTCATATTATTACATAACTTATATATTCATAGAATGTGATTTTCATCAGCCAATCAACTCAGCATACTCCATCAAATCAAACATTTTTAGGCCGGTCATGCACCATTTTATTTACGTAACCTGTATGTTTATAGAATATGGTTTCTATCAGAAAATTAACTCGACATATTCTATCAAATCGACATTTATTAGTCTAAAATGAATCCTCACATTCATTAGTATGAATTGTATATTCACATCATTATTAAACTTATATGTTTATAAAGTATAATTTTCATGAGCCAATCAACTTGGCATACTCCATCAAGTTGGTATCCATTAGTTTAATTTGTATTTTCACATGATTATATATATATATATATATATATATATATGTACATGCGAAAGATCCGACTCACTAGTGTGGGCTCTGGTATAAGTCTCTCGGGTCGGGAGTTCGAATCTCATGACGTGGGCTCTTCGAATCAGAATCAAGCACTCTGAGTTTTCAACCCATATGGGAGAATTGATATTTGATGTCCACTGGATCAAATATCGATTTCACCTTTAATATATATTCATTGT
>NW_018164636.1:148679-158924 GCF_001263595.1 Phalaenopsis equestris | reverse complement strand
ATATATACAACAAATTTATTCGGTTATTGAATACTTGGTATGGTGGTTATTTTCGAAGCGAAAGTCATCAAAGAATATTTCCCAATTCCTATATTGTAAAGCCAATTAAACTTAAACATTTATATTTAATAAAATTAAATCTTAAATAATAATAATAATATTTTATTTAACTATTAATAAAGTTAATTTTCTTAAAAAAATTTCAATTATAAACACTTTTTATCCCAAGCGCACGGCTCCGCCCCGGTCTCAGTCTTACCGGAAACCCTAATCGAAAAGAAGAGCGGAAGTCGGCTTGGGAGCTCGCTGCATCAACTGGATCGATCGATTTTCTAAGATTTTGCGTGGAGCCTGCAAGGTGATCTTCCATTTACTTACATTGGTCGAACTACAATATATCCGGAATTTACAGCGAAAACAAAGGAGGTAAAACGGGATTGAAATGAACTTAGTATTTATTTTGGTCACTACAAACTTTTGAAAGGATTGATCGTAAATCCTGCTACTAAAGAGCTCTAATTTTAACAACTGTTCCGTAGTTTCACCTCATTTTGTCTACCGCTTCTTTGGTTGCTGGTTCTGCCCTGCACTGTAGTTCATCTGGTTTGTTTCTTTTGCTTTGGATGCATTGTTATACCTCAATTTGGCTTTCATTTCCGTGCTTGTTTCGGATCTCTTTCTCGCTATACTGCTCCCTCTCTTTTGTTGTGAGTTTGCTGTTGTTATGAATTTTCTTGGATTTGACATGTTTCTTGCTTTCCTTCTTTTGAGATATTTAGGATTTATATGACGGCCAATATATAAAGTAGCTCTTAATATATAGATTTAAAAAAAAAAAAAAGAGAAAGTTGGGGGCGTGTATAAAATGTGTCGTCTTTTCTTTTATTTTATTTTTTAAAATTTTCTTATAAATAATAATCTTATTAATACATATTAAATATTATTATAAATATTATTGTTATTATTATATACATTAATTAAAATATTACAATTTTTAATTAATTAACAAATTGTAATTAATTTTTAATTATTTTAAAATATATATAATTTAACAAATTAAATTAACTAACAAAATATGAAATTCGTAAAATTTATTTCATATTTAAATATATTCGTAATATAATATTTACAAAGAAATACTATCTTCTTCTACGTCAGGGTGGAGCAGCACCTGAGCCCGGTGTATTTCGAGACGGTAGTCATAGTGGTTGATGCCGCAACTGATATTTTTGAAATTCTTCTTCAATATCATCGTTTTCAATTGTGTCATTCATAGCATCTCATGACATTCAGTAAATTTTTTCGTTAAGATTTGATGGAAAGGAAAATTGTGGTGTACTGAAATTAATGTCTATATCAGAAATAAGCGCAACCATGAGAATGTTCTGAAAATGCAAATCCAAGTTTCTACCAGGAGTGGTTGTCCAATGCAAGTCAAATGATGAAATCTCATATGTTAATGATATTGCATAGCCAGAGGATCCTGCTCAGCTGGATGATCTTGCATGGCTGGAAAGTCTCACAAATACTGATTGGTCGAAATAAGCAAATGCCTGTGGATATTATTGTTCTTGTGACTTTTGAGACGAAGTTCTTTGTGTTATGCTGACCAAAGATCTCCTTGAAGCATCTTCCGTTGATCACCTAGCAGCAGTGGAAGACGACCGACGTGGAACTGCAAAGGTTGATCTACTGGGGTCTTGCGGTCTATCATCTGTTCTATAAGACGAACGTGCTTCAAAATTATGTCCATCTAATCGATCAAATACAACATAATTAATGTGAATTGATTCTTCAATTATGCATGATGGTTCCATAATCTCGTCATAACATTGTTTCATGGAACTACCACTTGCACTGCGATCCCCTCCAAACCTTTTTGCGATGTCCTTGCTACGAATGAAGTAATCTAGCTGTATAATTGATAATCTTATTTTATTATTATGTATTTTATAATAAAAAAATAGTACTTGCTATAAAAGAATGCAAATACATAGCACTATTCTCTCTCATGATGATCACATGTAATAGGTATCAGGAGGCTGAGGTGGATGCTTTGCTAAGTAGAGTGATGCCCAAGCGCCATACCACTGCAAATAATGAGCTAATTCTTCCTCTCGGTCTTCTTGTGGTGGGTTTAATGGTACAATAAATGATGCTCGACGATTATTTCATATCTCGATATATTTATTGTAATATTGCTCCCAGTCAGTTCCTACTCTACCTTGGCCATTGACTCTTTGAAAACCTTTTTTGATGGGTTCAATGATTATAGGCTGAATGCTTACAAACTGTCGCATAACGTGATCTGGAAGGTGTCACCTGATACGCTTACAGTTCATTAGTAAAGCACGAGCGGTCCAAATATCTATGTTCTCAAAGCACGTCTTGTAAAACACTATATTTGCATCTAAATATAGTTTCCAAATTGCGCATGAAACTATAAATTAAATTTAGCTAATATATATTTAAGACATGAATATGAGATTAAATAAAAAAATGAGTATTATACCTGACTCTTTTTGAGTCCATCAAATTCATCTATATACATCATGGTATTTACAACTAACACTTTCTGTATCCACTCTTCATTCTACCGGCATGTTATTTAAGCAAATGAGGTGAATGTAATTAAAAAATTAGAGTGTTTAGGGGTAAATGGAGAAAATAATTTTGAACATGAATCCGAGCTACTTGTCTATTAATTTTTGAGGAATCAGAACATGAAGAGTGGATCTACTAACATATAAGTGCTTCCAATATCACATTTAAAGCAATTGCAAACATCCACCAATCAGGACACGGGTGTGCTTGGTAGCTGGATTAAATTCTCTATATAAATATGCTAGAACTGTGCCACCTAAAAAATATCATCTAAATTCATTCAAATCCTCGATAATGGTAAATAAGCTAAGCGAACATGTGATTCAGATGTATTTGGAATTATGAAACATCCTATCATGAACAAAATGTAGGCCATAACATGCTTAAAAAAATCATGTGGATGTAAATCAACGTAAGACTTCCTATATAATTGTTAGTGGAGCCAACACAATGACATGATTGCCTGTGAATGAGATTGCACCATATAGTTATTCGATGTAATGTTATGGTTTATACAATGATGATAGATAACTTCATCCCTCATATGGTCACCTAGCAGGTCATCACAACATGTCGGCCAACTCGACCAACGCAACCCCGTGCCAACTAGGGCTGCCAAAATGGCTTGTTGTTCGTGAACAACTCGTATTCGGCTCGTTAAGAAGCTTGTGTTCGATTCGTTCGCTAAGTTAAAAAGTCAAACATTAACACTTTTTTGTGTTCGATATATAAATGACATCTTTCTTAGATCCAGAAATCGAACTTTATAGTCTGAATCAAATGCATCTTTGGCTCAAAATACCACTCATCAATTATATATATGTGTGTGTATGTGTGTGTCTTGCCTCAACCCTTAACATCCTACCCCTGCGTGATTAAGGTTGTCAAAAAGACTCTTTATTCACGAACACCTCTTGTTTGGCTCACTATGCAAACGAGCCGAATACGAACACACTTTTTATGTTTGAAATATAAACTAGCCGAACAAGAACACATAAGATAAGCACCTGAAATTCGAGAAGTAGGACTTCTCTCCCAAACCCTAACCTTAAAACTCAAAACAACAATCTTCTGCCTCCCCTAACCATAAACATATTAAATTAGTTTTTATTTTTAATTTTTCATTTTCTTAACAGCCAGTCTTCCGCCTTAGGTTGCATAGCTTGTAGATTTGTTACAGATTCTTGAAATAGGAGGACATACACTCTTAAAAGTGAATCCTGTGTAAATTTAGTCATTGGGCTGGAAGTATAAGCTCTTGTTTGAGCAGAACATCAAGGGATCATATTGTATGTATTGGTATCCTTTTTCTTTGTTTTGGCGGTGATGCGAAAAATGTGAATGCTTTTGAGAAGATTAGAATCTGTGGCTTTACAAACGTATGGCAGAACTCATGCCATCCAAAGAAGTGGTATGAAGGTGCATTTTGTTTACAGGTTTCAGTTTTATTTGCGTAATGCATGCTGTTGCCGTTTTGAGCTGTAATATCTTGGATACATGTCTGCTGATCCTCCGAAATCACCAATCTCTACATGGAAATAGTAAATTTGAATATTGAATTTCTGTTCAAGATGAACATAATTTGGGAAGCTTAGTTCAGCAGACGCTGTAGAGTTTAGCTCTAGGATAAAGCTTCTAGATTTCCTTGTAGTAGCGTAGTTCTCTTGCAGTGCTTGGGAAAAGAAAAATTGTTCTTTTTATCAAAATCATGCATTAGGAGTGATGAGATAGACGTGGTTTTCATTTTGCATTTGCGTTGAAATTTCTGACTTTTATTTCTACAGTATCGTCATGTTTCTAAAATTATAATATATTTTCTTTTTAATCATTGAAACATTCAACCATTTTTTTATCATATATGATAAATAATGCTCAACTGTGTTGGATCTTGAATCCACTTGTGCTATGAATCCATGACATAAATTTATATTATTTTTGTATTTTCTTATATTTATGTTCAGAACTCTAATGAGTAAAATATTTCTGCAACTTTCGGAGGAACTCTTGGAGAAAAAACTCTAAAATTTTTTCATCTTACTAATACAACAAATTACAAATATATACAACCTAGACTAACCCTCATACAATTCGAAGGAAATTTAGATTGCCATGATAAGAAGTAAAGAAATAAAAATGCAGTAATAGATAATTAAGGGAGAATAACTTCTCCCCATCAAATATAGAAGCAAACCCACAATTTTTTAAATTGTTGGTGGGCCCATGTGGTCCACGATTATATGCATTTCTTCACTCTCCCTCAAGTTGGGTTGTCTATGCCATGCATCCCAAACTTGCTATTGAGATCAATAAATGGTGCCGAGGAAGTGCCTCGGTAAGAATGTCAACAATCTAATATTGAGTTGAAATATAACTTTTTAGTTGGAGAACCCCTCCATTGAACTTCTCAGATATGAAGTGCCTGCGAAGCTCTATATGTTTGGTTCGATTATGATGTACCAGATTTTTTGAAATATTGATGGTAATTACTATCTTTGAACACTTAATAGTTTTTTTGTTCTCTAACTAGTAATTTCTTTAGCCAACCTTTCACAAATTCTTAGGGCCTTGACTTGATACTCAAATTCTGCGCTTCTTTTTGCCACAACTTGCTTTTTTTCTTCTCTAAGTAACTAGGTTATCTTGAATGGTAGTCCAAATCTGATACATGCTCCAACTCAGCCCCTTAATGTGAATTTTTTGGTAATATGTTTGATTTTCAAAGGAGACATCCATGAAGTCGTAGAATTTTTGTGTTTCTAACATTTATACCTCTTTTTGTATGAAGAGTAGTACCTCACAAAGATGTATTTGATGGACTTGAGATCAAGCTTGGTCTGATGTGGTTGATGTAGATGAATAAAGGCGATGCAATCTTATATTGACGATGCCATTTTTTGGATAGATAAAGTCGAGAGTGGAGTTGTAGTCTTGTGCAATATTAGTTTGAGAATATGAATTTTGCTTTAAAATTGGGTGAGGATCATTTTGTTGAAGGTATCAAATATGTGAAAGGTTTTAAATATGCTAATAATTTTATATTTTTCCTTCACGTGTGATCATCAATGTAGGTGACAAACTACAATCTCATTTGTAATTTATTTTATTTTATTTTAAGGGACCTCGAATATCACTATGAATCATGAAGAAGAGTTGTGTTGGTTTGTATTTCAGGTGTGAGTACACTTATCGAGTATGCTTAGCAAGTTGACAAGTTTAATGCTGATAAGAACTAGTTTTTTGTTGATAAACAAATGAAAATATAATTTTTTTAATATAATATAAATGAGGATGCCCAATGCGAAAATGTCATAACATAACTCAACTCTCATGAGAATCAGACTCAGGTAAAAGAGTTGAATCAAAAGGATTTTGAATGGCGGGGCGGTCCTTTTTAAGAGGGAGTCCTATTGAGCTGATAAAGTTTATGATGCATGTCAACATTGCTAATCACCTCCCCCGAGTCTATTACCTAAAATTCACACAAATTATGGTGAATTTAGAAACACAATTTATGTCACGTGCAAGGCACTGATTGAAAAATAATATCCTTTGTGAGTTTCACACTTTCTCTTCCTAATACAGATGCGAGGGAGTCATCAGCGGTTTTAATTGCAACAATGTTTGCAAGAATGAAGGGATTAAAAAAAAGTGATATCACTTGTCATGTGATCAGATGTTCCAAAGTTCACCATCTAATGTTGATTCTTCCCATTGAGAGCAACAAAAGCATATGAAATGATATCTTGATGTGCTAGAAGGTTGGTAGAAGGCTCCAAATATTGTCCTATAAGCCTTTGGAGAGCTTCAACTTGTTTCTTGCTTAATATACTATGTTCATGAGACTTTTCTTTCTTTGATGTTGTGTTTGTTTGATTTTCCCAATCACCTTTAACTTTATCTAGCTTTCAATTTGGTGGCTTTCCATAAATTTTCCATCACTTCTTTTTCAGATGATCATGCTTCATGCAATGTTCACACCACGATCTGCTTCTCCTTTGTTTGTTATCTTAAAATGATTTGTGAGAGTAAAGTCGAGTTGTCAACATTTGATGTAGTGAGATTATTTGCTATCATGAGTTTCTTCCTGCTCTTTTTCCTTTGAACTTCAACAAAGGTTTCACGAATTGATGGAAGAGGTTTGGTTCCATGATTCTTCCTCTGACTTTATCTAGTTCCTTGATGAGTTCTAGAAAATCTTTTCCGTTCACAATGGTTTTGTAAAGAGCAGAGTTCTTGTGAGCACTTTCTTGTATATGTTTCATACATATCTAGTTGGAGCCAATATCTAGAGAGAGTATTGAATTATTAAGTAACATCTAACTTACATTGCCGCATGTCATGCAATCTAATTTCAATGTCAAAAAACTCAGAGGTGTTGTCAACACTTGAATCAGTTTCACTTGTAATCTTAGATTTATTCTGTCATTTTGTACAGAAGGAAGTTTTCTCTAATTTTTGTGGCCATGGAGTTGACAAGCCATAACAGGATCATATGATCTTCAATCTTTCATGTCTGATGTTTAGTATCATTAATTTTTGGTGCAGAATTTTTCTCAGTAAAATGATCATCTTTTTCTTTTTCACTGATGTACATGAACACAGATTGAGACCATTGGAGGAAATTGTTACCATGTAGTTTGTGATTGGTGGTGAGGGAAAAGATTCCAGATGCTGCAAAATCAAAATTCCTAGATTCGGGTTTAGAAGCAACTTTTGAAGATGAAGTAGCTTTCATGCTGTGTTTAGTCATGTTGAGGTGTCAACGGGAAGGAGTTTCACTGTCAGACAAAGGATTTCTACCAGAGAGACAAATTATCTATTGTCAACACATTCCCCTAGAGAGATAAATTATCCATCGCCGATACATAATTTATACAAACTGTTGTCGTTGACACAAGATTTTTGCTAGAAAGAGATTTGTGTTGGAGATATGATGTGGTTGTTGTGCAAATAGAGTACATTGGTAGGTTTTGCATTTCACTAGAGAGAAAATCATGAGGACTGTATTACAATTTCTGTCGTGTTTCCACTGGAGAGGAAAATCTCGGGATTCCTTATATTTGTGGCTGAAGGAACTTGCGACAACTCTAATAGAAGGCATCAAAAGCCTACGAATGTAGCAAACGTCTACAGGCTAGTCGGCGGTTGCGATCCATCAGGGAGAGGGAGCCGGAGTCATGGAGGACCTTTTGGCTGGCGGTTGCAGGGAGGATTCTGATGGCCGAAGCGAGATCTAGATTTGTTCCCTATCATTGGAACCATGTGGAATTTAGGTGGAACTCTTGAGAGGAAAAACTCTCTTCTTTTTTTTTTCAGCTTGCTAATACATGTAAATTACAAATTTATACAACTCTGCTTTTCTTTTCAAATTACTGATACAAGCAAATTACAAATATATACATCTCAGACTCTCCCTCATAATTGGAGGGAAATTCAAATCATCATAATAAGAAGAAAAGAAATAAAAAATGCAATAATGGATAATTAAGAAAATAATTTTACCCCCTCAAATATAGAAATGGACCCACAAGTTTCTAAATTCTAGGTGGGCCCATGCGGTCCACAGTTATATGCATATTTAACACTAGCAACTTACCATTTTTAATGCTGATATTAATATATTTAATTATTTTGATTTGGGCATAGTATTGGCATGTTCCTAAGTTCATTAATTACAATTTTCGAAATGTTAATATAGATGTTGATGTTGATGCTCCACTAAAATGTCAATTATTTTGGCCTCAACACAATGTGTATAAAATTTTGTTATCAAACTATAAACTAGTTTCCCTGCATAATTTTGTTGTACAAATTTTCTTGTTACAACCAGTTAGCATTATTCAAGATTTTTGCATTTGAATATAGCTTAAATTTCTTAAAGACATCACATATTTTCTTGCTGAAATAGTAGTATTAATTCGTGGGAACTTCAAATCCAATGAACTCCTAAAGCAAATTTTGCTTAAATAAATTATATTAATATTCTCTCCATGTTTGATCTTTAAAGATTTTAGGGTTGTTTACTGAATGCAGTTTAATTAAAATTTTATACTGAAGTATAGTTTAGCCAATGTTTTTATTAATGTATCACAGTTAATGCAAAACACTGTCATTTTTAGTTCCAAGCCCAGATGTGAAAAGTGGAGGGTTGCGTTGCGTAGTCGACAGTCAGCGTAAAACTTTTTCGAAAAAAAATCATGATATGAATCCTTTTGATCATTGTGTAAGAGCTAGGGCGTCCCCTGGAAGCAACGCACTTTATAGCCTAAATGCAGTGAAAAGTGTGCAAGGGTCGCTACACAGGCGCCCGGGTGTAGTGTTAAATAAGCAAGAGTTCCCACATTACGGGCGAATGCGGGTAAAGAAGTTAGTCCATGAAACTAATGAAACTAATATTATGATATGATCTTGGAATATAGGTACTCAATTGTAAATTAATGAAATTAATGAAATTAATTGATATTATGATTCATAGAAAAATTAATATCTTATGTATTCAAAAACTAAATGGGTTGGAGAAAAGGCTAAGGAGATTGACAATTTAGTTTTAAACTTTGGTATTCTGGTAAGAGTCACAGTAGAAATGGTGTAGGTATAATTATAAATAAGAGTTTGAAAGATAATGTTATAAAAATTAATAGAGTTGGAGATAGAATTATAGCCCTTAAGATTATCATTAATACTATGATTTCTAATATTATAAGTGCTTATGCTCCTCAAGCAGATTTAGATACAGGGTCTAAAAATAAATTTTAGAATGACTTAGAAGACTTGATACAAATGATACCTCTTGAAGGAGGAGTTTTTATTGAAGGAGATTTAAATGGACATATCGGTAGAGTGATAAAAGACTTAAAAAATATTCATGGAGGCTACGGTTTTGGAGTAACTAATGAAGAAGGTAGAACTATTTTAAATTTTGCTTTAGCATATGATTTTGTTATTACTAATACTTTATTCAAGAAAAGAGATGATCATCTTATTAGTTATAAGAGTGGATCTAATAAAACACAAATTGATTATTTTCTTATGAGAAGAAGAGATCGTCGTGATTGTAAAGATTGTAAGGTCATTCCAAGTGAGAATTTAAGTACCCTACATCGTTTATTAGCTCTAGATTTTAAGATTAAGACTTATAAAATAAAGAATACTAGGACTCATCATCGTAGAATTAGATGAGAAACTTAAAAGACACAAATAAAATTATTTTTATGAGTAAAATTTAAGATTTCAAAATTTGAGATATTCATGAAAAAACAAATGTTATGTGGGATAAAATAATAAACACTATTAAACAAGTAACAAAAGATGCAATTGGAGAATCAAAAGAAAAAGTTTCTTTAAATAAAAATAGTTGGTGCTGGAATAATAATGTGCAAGAAAAATAATATAAGAAGTTATGTTATAAAAACTAGTTTAAATGTAAAAGCTTAGAGAACTGGGATAAATATCAAACGATCCGCAGAGAGTCTAAAAAAACAATTTGTGATGCTAACGCTAAAAATTCTATTTTTAATGATATTTATAATAGATTAGATACTAAGGAGAGTGAAAAATATATGTATAAACTTGCAAAACAAAGAGAAAAGAAAAGTAAAGATTTAACTCAAGTAAAGTGTATTAAAGATGAAAATCAAAAAG
>NW_018164636.1:147948-148453 GCF_001263595.1 Phalaenopsis equestris | reverse complement strand
TGGAAATATTTAGGAGATTTGAGAGTTTCTTGGCTTAATAAACTCTTTAATATTATTTTAAAAACTAAAAAGATGCATGAGGAGTGGAGGAAGAGTATTTTGGTCTCATTTTGAAGAACAAAGAGGATGCACAAGAGTGTGCAAAATTATAGAGGAATTAAGTTGATGTGTCATACTTTAAATTTATGGGAGAGGGTAATTAAACATAGGTTAAGACGCATCACAAAAATTTCTCATAATCAATTTGGATTTATGCCGGGCAGGTCTACTATGGAAGCTATACATTTATTGAGAGGTTTGATGGAGAAGTTCAGAGATAATAAGGAGAATCTACATTTGATTTTTATTGATTTAGAAAAAGCATACGATAAGGTTCCAAGAGATATCCTTTGGAAAGTTCTCGAGAAGAAATGTGTTGATATGACTTATATTCAAGTCATTAAAGATATGTATACTAGAGCTGTTACTTGTGTTCAAACTGAAGGAGGATTGAAAAAATATTTTC